>NC_080051.1:20984445-21079445 GCF_026212465.1 Amaranthus tricolor | reverse complement strand
AACACATAAAATTTAATCAAGACTAACAAAATCTCTTAATTAACTTCTATTTTTTATGGTTATAAATAATTATCTCTATTTCATTTCTTCCTTCAACCAACTAATTCTAATGTTATAATAATTCATGAGCATGAGTATTTTTTTATGCAGCTAAGTCTTGTATAAGACCGTTTCACCGTGAGACGAGCCCATACAAGCAGTCCAAAGTTAAATTTGCATAGTAGTTACCTAAACAAAAATAATTTTTTTCATTAAATTTGAAGAAATTAAAAATTGGGTCAACTCATATTAAGATGTCTTACGGTAAGACGCTCTTAATAAAAAATTTGCCTTTTTTATGTGATTCCCCCAACATTAGTAGTGAAATAAATAATAAATCAATTTGAAATATAAGAAAATTCGGAGTATTACTTTAAATAGATTAAAAATATCTATTATCTTCGTTCCATTTAGTGGCGAAACTTGAACAAAATTTAAAGGGGGGCGGAGTTAGCAATAAAAAATTAATTCAACTAAAATATAGCCAATTAATACAACCGAAAATTATAATGTAAATTTTGAATTAAAGTAAAGATCGACGCTCTTTTAGAATTTTAAATTATCTATAAGGTCATTGACACTATATGTCTTTGCTATTTGTCTCTAAATGTATATTACTGAACTATCAGCAAGAAAATCGTCGCCCATTTTGTTACCAAGTCTTTTTTTTTACTATCTTTCATATTTGATTTTTTTTTTGTATGGGTTTTTAGTGATTCAAGTATTCACTTATTCAAACTAATTATTAAATAAAGATAAAAAAATTCAAATAAAAATATAAAACAAACATTATCCTTCAATTGTAAATGGTAAGCTTGATTTTTGATTTTGTCAATTTCTCTCAATTGTTTGCTTCTTTTTTTTGTTTTTTTCAATTGTTAAATGATAATTTCATTCTTAGTTTGATAATCTATTATTTTTTATAAGATTTTAATTATTTATTTTAGTTATTCTCTTCTTTTAATTATGCTGCTTTTATTTGTTGGACGGAAATTATTAAAAATATAAATTAACGTTGTGTATTTAAAAAATTTGCCAAAAATCTCGGGCGGACAAAGCCCCTACCCGCTCCCAACAAAGTTTCGCCACTGGTTCCACTCCTTTTCATCATTTTTATTTTTGGACAATGGTCAATTGTTTTCATTTAATATCATCCCTACACTTTTTACTTTTTTTTTTAATTTCATCCACACAATTAATTACCTCTTTTTATTTATTTAGTTACATTTCTCCAATCTTATTGGAATAGAGGGGTATTAATTCAAATTAAACAATACTCTAAGAGCACTTTTATTATCAATATACACAATTAATTTTCTCTCATTATTTATAGTTACCAATAAACACTTCTTCCTTAGAAATCTCCTTTTTTCTTCAATTCTATAGGATAGAGGAGTATTAATTCAAATTGAACAACACTTTAAGAGCATCCAAATTTATTTATTTATTTATTTTTTTGTTTGTTTAGGCATCTGATTTCTCTTACTTTTCTCTTCTCCCACACCAAATTTCATTAATTTATTATAACTATTACACTAATTTTTATTTTTTTTCCCACTAGTAACCCTATGGCATGAGCCATGAGTAAATATTACACCTATAAATAATTTACTATCCCAAATACACGTGAGTACGTGACAACCTTCTATTGGCGTGCACAGATGTTACCTTCTAAACACCACTATGCCCCCCTTACAAAAATGTATATTATTCTTTCCTTTTCTAAATCAAAATAATATATTTATATATGCATCTCACATGTAATGGTTAACTTTTGTATTAATCTTCTAATTTCTCCGTTTCTCTTATTGTTAATCTATCTTTACGTTAAAATATAATCAAATGGAATATTGTTTGATTCGTCTTAATATAAAAATTATTAATATTAATTCTCTATAATTTTTAATTATACATAATTAATATATTAATGCTTATTATGTCTCTGATAAATGTTCTTGTGATTCCCTCAAGGAACTATCTCAAAACCACACACGTGTATATTTGAATGAATGACAAGACAAACTATGTAAAGTAGGTAACTATCGTTTGGGTTCGTTCGACAATAAGACAACCCACGATTCAGTAACATATAAAAGATCTAAGCGCGCGTTTGGTAGCAATAATAAACGGTAGTAATAGAAATGAAAAATAAGTATAATTTTAGTTGAAAAATCTCATGGTTACCTTGATGACATTAGGTAATAGGTGGAAATGAAAATTTATAAACAAAAAAACTTTTTTGTGATCAAAGTTTCATTAATATGGAAATAATATGAAACTTTCACTGAAATTTTACACTATAAATCATTCCCATTACCATCATTTAGTACCATAACCAAACGGACCGTAAATTCCCTCCTATAGCCTATAGGTCACATGTTGTATACATGTCCTTCTGATGAGTTGTGACATCTACGGTGGGATATTTGATGTAAATACTCGCAACATTTATTTACCTTATTACCAATAACTTTTGTTGAACATATTTATAGTTAGGGATGACAAGGGGTTGGAGTTTAAGAATCAAGGACGAAAATATCGAATAGATCGTACTCATATCCTTTGAAAGATAAGGAAAAGAAGAAAGCATGCATTGAAAAATACAATCTCAAATAGGTGAGCTCTGTAAAGAAAAGTGGTGAGTGAAATACAACTTGTTTAGAAAGACACCTGCGATTGCAACTAATTAAACTAAACAAACCTAAATAAAATTGAAATTGTGCCATAATAAAAAATAATAAAAAATAAATGTGTAACATAAAAAGGTAACTAAATAAATGAAAAAAGAAGTAGGCTAGAAACGGGTTAAGGGATGGGAGAACTAAGCATGTAACAAAAACAGTAGGAAGTTAGTACCATCATTAAAAGAGTTTTGCCAATGAAACTAAGCATGTAAAAAATAATACTCCCTCCTATTCATCTTAAGTGTCACATTTACTTTATATACTTATTTAATCCTTAATATATCTAATTATGTATAATTAAAAATTATAAAGAGTTGGTGTAGATAAACCTTACAATTAAACGAATTAAATGAGATCCCACATGATTATATTTTAACTTATAGATTAATAATAATATATAATTTAAAAGTGTCCCAAAAATAGATGGGACACCTAAAGAGAATTAAAGGGAGTAACACTTTGCAACAAAACAATAACATAAAGACCATGCATGACCATCATGATAGCACATAACAACTGAGAATCAAGTAATATATGAATGATATATGATTCATAAAATGTGAGAAATTGATCTACTGCGTTCTACTTCTTTAAAGAAGTTACGCCCTTATAATTTACTAACCTGAGGAAACAAGTAAGTGTACTTCTCGTGCATGGAATTTTCGGTCTCCAGTGTCACCTCCTGTGTCTTATGATTAGGCCATAAGACTTTGATCATGTTGATATCCTTTCTACGAGTAATGTGGACATTTGTATCAAGAACTTGAATAGGTTTCTCTTCATAACAAAGTGTCTCAGCTAACTTTAGAGGTTTAGGATCCATGAGAAATAATTCCTGGTAGATAATGTTTTAGTTTGGAACTAAATACGAGACATATCATGTACTTTTTCCTAGGCATTAGGCAAACCTAATTGATATTGCAGCTTACCAACCCTTTTCAACGCATCATATGGTCCAATGAAATGTAGACTCAACATTTACGTGCACCCAAATATATTACACAATTCATGGGTGATACCCTAGAAGAACTTTATCGCCAAATTTAAACTCATTAAGTCTATGCTTTCATTTTCTCTCGAGTTAACTTAACTTTCTCAAATATCTATACCAACAAATCAGGTGCTAATGTAGTAGACTCCGTAAAATCATCCCAATAAACTAGCCTACGACGTTTTCGACCAGAAAGTGCTTCAAAATGAATCATTTAAATAGTGACTAGATAACTTTTAGCCTATATATAGGAGAACTCCACAAAATCCAACTGTTCATCCTAAAAATCTTTCTATTTCATGGCCACCCCCAAATAAATCTTTTAGAATCTGATTAACCATTTCAGTTTGAACATCTGTCATCAAATGAAATAATTTACTATGGAGAAGACCAGTACCTAGCCTGTTGATTTCCAAAAGTACTCGGAGATGATGATACGAGGCACCCTATGATCACATACTACAAACTTGATATACGGTTGAGCCAGTTGATCCATATCTCACTTGTAGTTCATGAGAATGAACCTCGCCTTTTTAGTCAATCGCTCCACAATTCCTCATAAAGTGTCATTTCATTTCTCCATATATATTGTTCTCTAAACAAAGTCCATAGAAATTTCATATATCCCATATACATACTGGAATTTCCAGTGCCATTCCTGAGGTTTTAGGGGCCTTAGGCAGAAAAATTTGAGGCCCTATATATTAATATTTTCTGAAATAATATTATAATAATGAAAAATATTACCACATATATTTATTATATATATATATATATATATGGAAGGAATTCATTGAAAAGAGATTGAAAGTGAGAAGGGTAAGAAGGACTCTACACCCTTGATTTCATTAAAATAAAAAAAAATCTATGGTCACGATTGAGCCACAAAACACATAATTGTAAAAGTAACTATGTTACACATAAAGGTAACTATGAAATAATTTTTAAAATGTTCTTAATTTATAATATAGTATCCTTTTTTTATAAATAGTAACCAAATAAAATCAAACAAAAATCTTTTTAACACTTTTCATTTTAAAATCCTTCTTATTTGATCATATATATATATATGTGTGTGTTTGTTAATTATTTGTGAGAGATAAAATATTTTGATTATCTTGAAACAGAGTTAATATATATTTATTTTGAGTTTAGATAATATATTTTAAAAGAAAAATTTGCTTAATTTACAGAAGTAAAAGGAAAAGCAAAGATAAATATGTTAACATTCTCTTGGAATATATTAATAAAACTCCTTGCCTGTTATTTTAAAAAGGATTATAGTATTAATTGATTCCTAATCTTGAAATTAGTTGTCAACGACAGTTAAAAAATTTTAATGAATTTTGAAAATTTTCACTGTATTTGATGTTAAGATGAATTGACATACATAAAAAGTTGAATCATATTGAAATTGATAAAAAAAAAAAAATTAAATAGAGGAGTTTAAAGTTTATGGCATTGACACTCTTATGTGCTTTCTTTTTCCGGTTGCAATTTCCACTTCACCATGGGTTGTGTTTTTTATCTACTAAATTATTTTCAGTTTTGAGCGTTTAAAATCACAGGGTCTTAAGCGGTGGCATTCCTCGCATACCCTTTGGTGGGCCCAAGAAATGTCTAATGGTTACAATAAATCTATCAATTGTGCTCACTTTTTACTTTTGACACTTAAAAGACATCGAGAAACATATTCTATTAAAAATTTACTTATATTTTTTTTTGAGATAAAAAGTTTACAAGTAAAAATAAAATAATATCCTTAAAATTTTATTATCCTTTTGTGCATGGTGACAACTATTAAAAATCATGTATGAAGTAATGGTTGATAAGATAGACTTCTCATCTATTAGAAGCAATGAATATATTAACAGCTTGTTTGGTAGGTATTAATAAATGGTGGTAATAAGAATGAAAAATTAATTTAATTTTAGTTGAAAAATATTTTGGCTACCTTGATGGTCATACTTGTCCAACTCCAATTATCTCATTTTCTTCATAAAATTCATTCCATTGTAGTATTATTAGGAGAGGTGGTAATGAAAATTTATAAACAAACAACTTATTTGTGATCAAAGTTTCATTACCATGTTTCATTACTATGGAAATAATATGAAACTTTTGATGAAATTTTACACTATAAATCATTCTCATTACACTATTTAGTCACACTAATCAAACGGAGCCTAAAAGTAAGTAATCAAAGTTAAGTATGCGTCTACGCCATAACTCCCACAATGTTAAATTGATTCTTGCACACCTTTTCTTATGCAATTTGGGTCCTTACTAAACAGAATCATATTCCATTTGTGAGACAAGCTACTAAGTTTTGGCGATTGGTGCAACTTTTTTGCATGATTTTATTCCAATTGCCTTTAAGTTGTTGCTTGGTCAACTTATAGGAGTGGGCGTTATTAATACGTATAAATTATTGCGTTAGTGGCTCAATTATATGGAACCATGCATTAGCTTTTGGAAAAATGCTAAATGTTATTTTAGATATTATAATACCAACTATCTATTTTTGTTTTTTTCTATCCTTTTAAATTTATCTTATTTATAATTTTAGATTTGAATTTATATGTGTACTCTTTAAATTTTTACTCACATATTTAACTAATATTTTAATTTTAATCACATATTTTTTTTACTACCAAACAATTTTTTTTTTCTTTTTCTTAGTTTACCAACTAAATATTCAGGCAAATTTAGTAGATCACGTAGTAATAGGAGTGAAATTGATAAACTTGAGCCATATTCAGCTTTTTTATAGAAGCATTAATAAGCCTTTTATATTTTGGAATTGAATATGGTGTTACTCCATAGAAGCAAGCTTATAAAAAAGGAATAGGATGTCATAGTGAATGTAACGGCTAGTAGTAACCTAGAATAGCCGGTTTGTTTTTTCGAGGGTCTATTCGTAACAAAATGAAAGTAAGGGTTGGATTATTTAAAAATTTTCAAAATGTGAGATTACTAACTAGTAAAGGACAATAGATTGGAGTATAAAGAACAATTTTTTCTAAAACTAATTTGGGGCCTTTAATTTTTTGAGCTCTAAGCAGTCAAACACATGAAATATACTCATAAAGTATTATTGTATATAACTAGTAGGTTTTTGGTATCATATCTTATTTAAACCCATGGTGAAAACTGAAATCCAACCTCACATATATATGAATACAAAAGATGAACTCTATTTATCAATAACCATCGAAAGCTATTGTCCATGATTTTCAGCATCACGTACTGTAAGAAGATAAGATTCTTCCTCCATTGATTTTCGGTTTTGTCAAATAATATACAAAAATTACTGAGTTAAATTCAGCAACTCGTAGCGCTATTCTAGGCTAGGATTATGCTGAGAATTATATACTTACTAAACATGATTATCTACCATAATTACATAGTCAAAGAATATATGTGTGATATATTCTAACACGTACACTTTCATGTAAAAGTGGAGCGGATCATTCAAGTCTCTCTCTCTCTTCTCTCTCTCTCTATATATATATACACACACACACACACACACACACATATATATATATATATATATATATGTATGTTTTACTCTATAGAATTGTACAATTTTTAATTTTTTATATTTTGAATAGGTCTTTATAGCTTTCTTTAATTTTTACTTACACATTATATTTAAAATTTTCTTATTTTTTAATTTTATTTACACATAATATTTTTTTTTTTGTTTTTTCTTAATATTTTTGTGATTGATGGATGTTGCAATTTTTTAAGGACATAAAGAAGATATATCTTATCTACCATGCATATCTATGTTAGATAAACTATAGCTATCATGCAACTTGTCTTTGCCTGCCGGCTAATTTTTTGTTAGATATTAATTATAAATTTCTTCTAACTGAATTATGAAAAGGGAAAGGCTAGCTATCCTGTTATCCACACACTACACAATACATTGGTTACTACTTGCATTCAACCATATTATATCATAGAGATCATATTATAAATGATAACTTTATTATATATTAAAAATAAAAAAATTTAATTCATTTAAATTCAATAATATATTTTCATATAAGAATTATATATAAAGAATTATTATAAGGATCTAAGTCCTAAATTCAAGACAATTAAAGTGTACTACTACTATAAATTTTATATGTTTAATCTCTTATATGAAAATAAGTTTTTAAAATATCATCATGTTACTTTTTAGCTTGTAAAATATAAATATAGAGAAGATTATATTTTAAAAGTTAAATGTAATATTTTAATTTGAATAGACGGTGAAAATAGACGCTAGACTGAGTCCAGCAAGCCCCTTAGACTCTCCACTACTTTCTAGTGAAGGTATGTTTGGATGATGAATTATTGAATAAGTTTGAAATATTTCATATCCTAATTAACTGGATTAATTAACATCAAAAGATACATCAGACAGGGAGTAAATAGTAATCAATAATTAGGAGCCTCTTAAATAGGGGATTGATCGAGCCATGGAATTGGATGATAACAACCTTAGCTAATATATATTTAGCATTTTTAATATTTATTTATTTTTGTTAATGCGACCCTACTACATTCACCAATCACCATCACTTTAAAGCACAGTTTGGGTCGAAACTCGAAAGGGTCTTCAGGGTCCCCAATATATTTTGGGGCCTGTGCGAAATAGCACATTTGCGCTTTTTTCATTGCAATTTATAATTTATATAGACCATTTTAAAACCATTAGTTTTGCTTTTTTTATATGGAGCCTTGGGCGACAACCCCTTTTGCCCACCCTTAGGACCTGCCCTGACTACATTCGTTTTCATGTATTCACACTATTTTCTATTTATAATTTTTTTATTTACACATTTTTTATATTTAAATTTAAAGCAGGGCCGGCTCCAGGCAAGGGCAAGAAGGGCCTGTGCCCAGGGTCCACGAAAAAAGTAGATAATTTTTGTCTTCATATGCATCGAACTTGAGATCTAGGGTAATTAAATTGTGCATTTAACCAAATCAAAGTGTTAACAAAGATATTTGTTACCTAATTTACTAATTATTGAATTATAAGTGCACGATTATCATCCAAAGAGCGGATAATTAGGGTCCATAAATTATTTTTCACCCCGGGCCCCTAAATTCTCAGGGTTGGTCCTGAATTTTGAAGTAACATAACTGAAAGTTTTTATTCATAAGACTAAATATATTGAGACAAATTACATAAAATTCTACTAAACTATATATGTCATTTTTTACACATTGAAAAGAGATTACGAAACAAGATTGATAGATAGTGTTTATCACGTAACGTTGCAAGTATATCAAACGGAAAGTAATAGTATAAATTAGATCGACTTATAAAGAAAAATATAGAGTAAATTATTCGGACATAAAAAAATATTATAAGTAGATATTTAAATTTTAATGAAGGCTGAGAATCTAAAAAGAAGTCTTTCAAAAAAATGGTTTCTCAGTAGATGAGCCGGTATATTATTATGATGGAAACATATATCCTACACTATTGTAAATACAAAATAGGCCCACAGGTCACAAATTGAAGAAGAAAGGCAGTCAGCAGGGCAAGAGTCTTTCCTAGGATAGAAGATAGATAGATATTCCATGCAGGCCACGCCAAGCATTGTCTATCTAAAATTCAAAGTGGCTTAGTTGGATCCACATTTTTGAAATGCTACTTGCTATTACATCCTTATAATCTATATATGTTTCGTATCCTTACATGTTACACGCTTCATCCAATCACTTTTTATTCCATACAACAATTTTAAATGGGGTGTTATGGCAAAAATAATTTATTAAATAATTTTAGCTTATTTTGATATTAATAGAGGATTGAGTGGTCCAACTAATCAATTTTAATGTTTTGTAAACTAGTTGGTTGAAACAACTAATAAGCTGCTCATAGCAGCGGATTCAAAATCAGCAGTTCAAACCAGTTAATAAAATCAACTGGTTAAATCAGTCATGGTAATCAGCTATTAGCAACTATCTATTAGTTAGTTGCCAAACATCCCATGATCTTTATTTAATATAGTATTATATTAATTTTGTCATTGTATTTTGGTAAATAATTCATTCTTACAATTCATAAGTTTTATTTTTTAAAACCTCAGTTATGAAGAAGTATATAACTAAAATCTAAATTTTAATGATTTTTTTTTCATATTTATAAATTGATAAACTGATTAAATTTTAGTCGGATCTAATTTAATTGTGATATATTTGTTATTGGGTATAAAACAAGACTTATACAAAAGGAAAGTTGATTACACACATAACTAATGAAATTTCTCTCAAAAATCAATTTATAATAAAAGGAGTAATTAATCAAGTTTATATTTATCAAATTTTATCTAATTCTTAAATGCGGTATCATACGTGAGTTGTGTGGTATTTTTACATCAATTTGATTGAGTTACGCATTCAATAAAAACATTGAAAGATGTAATCTTATCCATAAAATATTGTATTATTAGATGTCTCCTAAGTATACTTGTGGATAACACTGAGTGGGCAACACTAAACATATGAAGCTTGGCACAGTTTTCCCTCTGTACAGAATCAGAGTATCCTTATTTGTTAAGGATGGTTGCTTATCAGAAATTCAGTTTTAAATCATAACAACTAATGGTCCATTTGGTTAGTGACACTAAATGGTAGTAATAGAAATAATTTATAGCGTAAAATTTCATCAAAAGTTTTATATCATTTTTATAGTAATGAAATTTTAATCACAAAAAAGTTTTTTTATTTACAAATTTCCATTACCACCTAATACAACCTCCCCCAATGGTAATGCATTAGAATGAATTTTATGAAAAAAAATGAAATGATTGAAGTTGGACAAGCATGATCATCAAGGTAGTCAAGAGATTTTTCAACTAAAATTACACTAATTTTTCATTCCTATTATCACTATTTATTACTACCTATCAAACAGGCGTAAATTTTGTAAGGTCCGAGTATTCCTATTTGTTATGCATGTTTGCAAATACTAATATTCCCCATATAGGAAGCTCATTTTAACATTACTAGTATAGAAGCTCACCCCTTTCAAAAATATAATCCTGTGGGAAAAATTATCAGAATAATCCGATCTTTTTATAACTTTCATACAATAATTTCACATATTGATTAAGCATGAATAATTCATACAATAATAATTTCTAGAGTAAGCTTGGGTAACCCGATAACTTGTTATAATAGGAAATTCACCAAAAAAGTAAACTGAAAATTAATTTAAAATTAGAGATTAATTTTGAAAACTTACATAAAAAATTCTAAATAATAAAAAAATCATAAATTTTTTTCGAACATTTTTTAAACTTTTTTTTAACATTTTATTTTAATTTATTTTTTTAAATACATAAAATTTGCTTTAGCAAGTCATTTGGTTACTGGGTTTACTCTAGAAAAATATCCCTTAAATTTGGGATTAATTAATAGGTGAGATTATTAAAGGAAAATTATGGATAGGTTGGATTATTTTAGGTGATTTTTCCTTATTTATATGAGGATTATTACTCCCTCTAATTCACTGAAAATATGACATTTACTTTTTGACACTATTCACTTATTATTCTTAATTTGTATTTTATTCTTAAACTGCAAATTAAAATATAGTCAAGTGAGATTTTGTTTGATTCATCTCAATGCAAAAATTATTCATATCCACTTTTTTATAATATTTCGTTATGCATAATAAAAGATATTAAACATTAAATAAGTGCATTAGATAGAGTGAAAAAGCAAATGTCTCATTTTCAGTAAATTAGAGGGAGTACTTTATTTAAATAAGAACATGTCTATAAGAAGGAGTATTAAAAAAACGAGTTGAGCCAAATAATGATGTGTTTGTCAAATGGCTTTTTACTAATATTTGATTGGTTTTTAGCTTTTTTTTTATTTGTCAAAAAACAACAAAAAAATTGAGTTTGATAAATGGATTTTTTTTCGATAAAATTTTTTTTGGCCAAAATTAAAAAACTATTATCCAAACATAATGTAAGTTTATCAGTATTTAATATAATTCTAATCGAAATTATTCACAACTACTTCCTATGTGAAATTTGCCTAATTTTTCTTCTTGGTCCGTCAAACCAAATTTGTCTCAATCTATTTTTGGCTATGACCTATACTCGTTTTTTAAATTTCATCAACTCATTTAACTTACATTTTTATCTCATTTATATATTTTTTTTCACTTTTTATAAAATATACATTTTTACTAATTATTATTTTTTTTTATTTTGCTCACCAAATATACCTAAAGCAAATTTGGTAGGACAAAATTGTTGATACGTAATATACATGACATATCGAGTATAAGCTTTTAGTGTACTCTGATGGATAAGAATTAACATACTTTGGCATTTATAACAATTTATTGACATGGCAAAAAGCTCAAAAGCTTCTAGTTAGTTTTAGCCGATTTGGATAACACATCAGCTCCCAACAAAAGAAATAAATTAAAATTGAATTAAAAATTAGAAAAAACAACAATATCAATCAATAATGATGAGAAATTAGAATTTTCATTCCCATCAACATCAAATTTCTAATTTTTCAAAACCAATTACCAATAAAAAATAATATTTTGAAGTACGGATAATCTTGTTTGAAATATCAACCATTACAATAAAGGGCGCAATATGACCCCAACTAGCTTGCAATTTTCGATCTACTTCCTAATCAATAATCGTAATTTGTAAATTACTGTAAAAAGATAAAAATAATAACAATAACATAACAAAATTCAAAAAGGTAAATTAAAATTACAAAACTCTCACTCTATCAAATCCTACCACATAATGGTGATTTGTTAACTTCACAAATAATCGTTATTTATTAAGGCTTCCTCCTTTGCGATCCAATTAGCTTGTATGAGTATCACAACCAATAACCACTAAAAGGGCCCAATTAATTCCACCTCTACAAAATCAAGTCATTTACACAACATTATTACAAAAAATTTTCATTCACATATTCTTAAATAAGACGATTTCATGGTAAAACTATATCTGTTAGGTTGACTTATTATAAATTTATAGTGTTAAAGTGATTACAACTAGTTTAAAGTGGTCAGGTTTAACCTTAAAATGGTTATTAACAAGTTTAAAGTAAACTTATATAAAAATGCACTTGTAATCTTAAATTGATCACTCATAATCTTAAAATGATCAATTAGAGAAAAACGTATATTATATGGGTTTGTCTCATGGTGAAACATTCTCATACAAGACGATAGTTGTTTTTCATTTAAGGTTGCACCCGAGACAGTTTTAAATTGACATAAATTGTCTAATTATTAATTTAAAAAATTATCTTCATACTTAAAATATTTAAATATTAGCACGTCCTTTTAGATGTTAGAATCAACACTTTAAATACTAAAATACTTGTTAGCATGGATGTGTCTCATTATGAAATTGTCGTATACTAAATTATTAAGAGAAATATCCAGAAATAAATTTTTGTTTTTGTTAAGAATATTCATTATCTAACTTATATGAATCATTTATTGGAGTCTCAATTGAAGGATAAGAAGCAAAACGTCATTTCTAATGCTTACTCATTACCAGTTTACATTAGCTACGATGTTATATATATCACACTTAATCGATAAAAAGAATATATAAGGCCAGCTTCAATACATTATCCGCTGAAAATAGTTAACATTAATAAAGCAATTTTAGAGTAATTATGAGCTGCTTTTGTGAAAAATCGTCACTTAATAAAATAATCTCAAAATAAAAATATTTATACAAAAAAGTATATTAATTGGACTATTCAGTCCACATAAAAAAACACATCATAGTAAAACCTTCATAGACAAAAATTTGTGAAATTATAATGGATATTTACTTTCTCCACTCCTCGAATCAAAACGTAGATGATAAATATGGATTTGGATTAAGGTTCCAACCCATGAAACTTTTTTAATAAAAAATCTTTAGGTGTAGTAAAATCGGTAATATTTAGGTGATGTAATCCATACCATATACTAAAACCGTGGATTTTTTTTCCAAAATTCCTATTCCTATTGGTAAAAACACATATATATTCAACAAATCAACAAATAAATGTTTCCATTATTTTTCATGATATATATATATATATATATATATATATATATATATATATATATATATATATATATATATATATATATATATATATATATATATATATATATATATATATATATATATAAAAGATATTACATGCATTTGCGCTAGAAATTAAGCTTGTACAGTAGTTGTACCCTAAAACAAAGAATTTGAAAACAATTCCTTTTCTAACATGTAGCCGCTTCCCTAGCTCTGGTACTATGTCAAGGACAGGTCGTACAAATTCACAATATTTATATAAAGACTAATACATGTACATACCATATTATATTCTACCATTGTATTTGAAGGTTGTATTTTTTCTTTTTTGATTATTATGTATTAGCTTTTTAGTTATTAACTAGGGGTAGCTCGATTCACCAAAAAAATTGAAGTATTAAAAAACAATGTGCATCGCATACGCTATGAAACTGGTATACATGATATGAATTACTACTTGATTCGACCATAAAAACACTGTCGTATTTCCAGGAAATTGTCAGCATTGCATTCTCTCGTTTCAACTGATAACTGCTGGATGTCTATGTATCATCATCAGTGGTATGTTCTTCGAACATTATAACAAAGCTTGCTGTGCTTCAATACTGTTCGGCAACGTTTTTGATCGGTTTGGAAGAGGCTTCTTCTCTCTCGGTCCCTTTTGCTTCAAGTTCTGCAACTCCACTGTCACAAACTCACAAATATAAGATCAAGTAATCCCTAAAGGCTACTACGTTAACTGTTGATGATTAATGACTCGAATCGAGTCTTAGTCATGGGATAGATGAATCAAAGAAGAACGAGTGAAGTACGGGAACAGCAGCCTGCGACGAGTCATCGCTTCTTGGAATGGAGAAAGCGACGAGTCGTCGCAAGCCTTCTGATGTTTGGTATGTTTCCAGAGAGTATTCGACAAGTCGCCCCTTCTTCACTGATGTCGCAAAATTGGGTCAGAAACTATGCGACGAGTCGCTGCATATGGGCGACGTTAATGACAGATACATCATTTGTGTTAGCTTGAGAAATTTGTTACGAATTAAATAAAAATCATAGGTTTCAATCGTTTGCACATACTTTTGACACCCTCGAGAATTGATTGGTTGGAGACACCGACTGAGAATCCCAGTTTTGACATCAATTCCTCCAAGCGCTCAGCGTTCGTGAGGTATAGATAACCAATCTACAAAAGTACCATCAAATACGAATCAAACATTTTGCTAATAGGGATTGTATTATTTGATTGTGATATGAGTATACAGGGTATTTGCACGCATGTCTCAAGCTATTTGACGTAGAGATTAGTATTTATTTCACATGAATGTCTTGCCTTGATTTACAAACCAAAACTATGTTTACATATGGATTCTGTATATAGTGGAATCTGGTAAGCGAAATGTAAAAAGCTTAATCTTTAACTAGTTACCAAGGGTCGATCGGTAACAACCTCTAACACTAACAAGGGTAAGTTTGCGTACATCCGACCCCCCCAAACCCAACCCTGGTTAAGAGCCGCTTAATGGCATTGGGGAAATGAATGTTTTTGTTGAGATTACAATGTAGCAACTGACCAGTGTTTCCAGAGAAGATGCTCTATTATAAACTGCTACACCAGCACGTTTTGTAGTTCGGGTTTTAGCTGAAGTAATGTTCTTTCCCCACCGTAAAACGTCTCTATAAATCAAAAAAAGAAATGTAAAATTAGCAAACACAAAAAAACTGTAAATCAAAGTTAAACATCATGGTGAGGCCTCAAGACACAAGCAGTTAACTACCATGTAATAGTCATCCATAAGCAATTAATACAACATGTCTTTGGGTGGAGGGGGGGAGATATAAGACTGCATTACGTGGGCTGACGACTAGTGCAAGTAATTTGGCTCACTGATAAGAACCAGGTCGAAAGAAACAAATAATTTCTATAGGGCAGTTGGTCACCGATAGGAATCTAGACTAACGACACAAAGGAGTAAACATTTGGCTATTCTTTATACACTAGGCCCACACCCGAACTTGGTAGTCACCAAAGAATGAGAAGATACCTCTCTTCTATAGACAGAAAATCCCCGTTGCAAAGTTTATGAAGTAATGCATCCTGAAATGTGGTGAACATAGATAAGAGAAATCAAAATTTGACAAATTAGAAGAATATATCCATCTATGTATCTAACATAAGCCCTAGAGAAATTGAGAAACTAATAATATAATCGAAGTAACCCGGATGCTTGATTTTATTTCACGTACTCATGTTGGATTCCTACCACTTCGACATGGATAGGACAATTAAGTTTCATAAATTAGTGGAGTTTGACACTTTTTCCCATACCCATGTTGGATATGAGTTTCCAAGTTTGAGCAACACACAATATAGTACAATATTATTCAATGGCTCAGTGCAAAGCAGATAACACCTCCAGAAAAATGAAAATCCTTGCCTACTCTTACTGATTTAGCGTAAGGAGAATCAACCCTCACATAGTGCAATATATTGCTCGCATTGTTGTGTCGCGACAGGATGTCAATGTTTATGAGCTTACCGCAAAAGGCCGAAACAACAGCATAACCATCTGCATTGACCCGAAAAAGCTGTTTCATGACTGTCATGCACCCGAAATTTTGCACTGCGCCGCACTCACTTAGCTAGAATGAGGACAAATGGATCACAGTTTTATTGTTCTAATTCCTTATCGGTATGAGACATAAAGATAGAAAATTGAAGATTGAGTTATTTTTGGGAAACTATAGAAAATATAGACATAGATTAATATATAATAGAGCTGTTTGAGTAGCTTGATGCTCCCTCAAGAAAGCAAAAACAACAGCAATAAACTCCTCAAATCATCCCAGGTCTTTCTTCTTTTATAATCTCCCCTATGTATAAAAATTACATTTGATTCCCATCACTCTTTGCTAAGCAATACCCAGGCTTGCCCCATAAACCTATTATCTAAATGCTTTAGACACATTTTCTGTAATGTCTTCTGATTGACAACCTTATGTGGTCCTTCCACAAGCAGTTTTAACAAATTTTTATGGATGTTCCTGTTGACTGCTCCGATGAGGCTGATTCACAGAAACTATTCATATGATGTTGAAGGATTGAGCTCCTCAAAGCACATCAGTGAATGAGAAAAAAAGGAACCAGTTAACGTTTAAGAAAACACTTTTTTTATTGAATAGAGAAGACAGAGTCTAAGGTATAATCCCTTTAATTCCTTATCTTCGATTCTCAATTTTTTAATTATAGCATATTCAAGTAAGCAGCCTAAGACATTTAGCTTCTTGGCATATCATATTGAAAGAAAGGAGAGAAAATGTAAAGTTCAAATCAGATGCTTTTCTCCGATGTAGAAATCAAAAGTTGATAAAGTTTATAAATGACAAACTGCCCCCTTTGTACAATATAAAAAAGGAGGGAAGCAACAACAACATTTATTACCCAATGTCATTGCGTGGCTCCCACCAAGGGTGGGTTTGGGAGAGTCAGATGTACACAACTTTACCCTTGTTAGTGATAAAACTAACAAGGAGGTTGTTTCCGATTGATCTTTGGTAGAAAACATCATGTGCAACTTTACATAAATGAGAAGTGCACATGCTATAATGAGTCATTTTACTTTAGTCCATTATAATTAAATCTTTAGCCCCATCAATATTTGCCGTGAGAATTGATGGGCTAGGAAGCAATATTTTCATAGTTTGTCTTAATTAAACACTCACAGGCTTGTAACTTGTAAGAAAGTTTCAAATGCAGCAGAAACACACCTGTGCCTCACACCGTACTACTGCCATCACATGATCATTGTAGTCCTCTATACTTAGCGCAGGAGCTAAAAAATGTCTCCGAGCATATAACTGCATATCGCAATTAAAATATAGTGAGAAATAAACCTTATAGGAAATTTGACATAGACATATAATTTGTTTCAACAGAAAGAATCGAGCCACAAGCAGTTCATAGTCAGTAGTGTATCACTGCATTGTGTAAGGCATCCTTATTTACCGTTGGCTTTCATGAGCACCATGAATCACTTATATCGGACTATTTATCTTCAACGATTACAACATTAAATATATTAGATATGCAATTTTCTTTCACCAATTAGTTACAGCATAATAGCACACTTATCAGAAAGCCATTGATCTTATAAGGGATGGCGACCAGCCAATCAAAAACCCACATTCCTCTTCAAAGCCAGGTCTATTTGTAACTTGGCACCCCCAATCAAAAAAAGAAGAGAAGTTTGTCTTTTATGTTGAGCTGCAAGATTATGAAATCAATTCCTATGAAAGAAAAATGATACCCCCAATCCCATTTCATTTTCCAAACTGGAATAGAAAGGATGCATCACATAAGTCACAAGTCAGTGAGTCACTCACCAGTGGTTGGTGAGAAAATTTCATGTTAGGTTTCCTCCCACATTATTGCTTTACAACTATTGATTAACTTGAATACATATGCCCTAAATAGAAAACTGAAAATCTATTAAATTTACTTGATGATTTTCCAAACCCTGTGTTTCCAGCTAGAAAATGTGTATAAAGAATTGCATAATCAGCAACATGAACCCTCTTTGTTTCCCAGTTTTTTTTTAACTAAAATCAAATCATTACATTTGAATTCATGGAATGCAGCTACATTAACAAGCTAACACCACAACAAAAATGGTTAAGACTGAGTATAAGAACCTAAAAAAAGAAATACTTAATGGTAATAACAACGATCAACATGTGATTTTATCTTGATAATCCTAGTTCTTCTATTAAAATACACAATTCAACAACATTCTACTCGATGATAGGTAAAAGTTAGTCCCACTAAAGTTAGCTAATAGCCAGTAGAAAAACTTCAACAAAGAAATAAAACTCGTGATAGAACACCATTTATCACATGCTCTACCTCATATATACAGTCTCCAATATACGCCAAAGCAGCTGCATTGTGTGAAGATCGAGGTTTCTCTACCTTTGGGGGGCTTGGCAACCATCTCTCATATCCCAAGTATGTTGAGTCCTCAGTTTTGACTGGTTCTTAATGCACAAACAAGTGAATGCAAAATCAGTTAACCAATAACACCTGGGGTTTATCAAACACAACCATTTCAAGTGTACACCCATCAAACCGAAAATCTATTTGAAAAGCAAAAGGCTTTCAGCATCAATGTCACTAACACTATTTGGATAGGAGAAAATGGAGGGAAAGGAAGGACAACAAAATGGAGGGAAAGAAGATGAAAATGGAAGAAAGAGAATTAGAAGAAAGAACTTCTTCACATCTTGAGCAAAACAAATCCGCCCAATGTTGGAAATATTTGGAAGGAAAACACACAAACTTTCCCTCTCTTTCCTTTCCATTCCTTCCAAAATCATTATCCAAACATAATGTACAAGAATCACCAAAATAACTAAAACCCACATCAAAATCCTTTTGTTTGTTTGAGTTTCTTATTGTTCATTGATCTTGCTTCCACTTTTGCACAAAATCTCACAGCAATATATTGATATAGTGCCATTAATCATTAGAGAAACAATCAATACATCAAATTTAATTGAACCCAAATGCAATTAACAATTAGCAGCATAGTAAATCAAACAAATAAAAGAAAATAAGATAGTAAAATACCTTGGAGAGAAATTGTAGGGTGTTTGAAGTTTAAAAGGTCATCTACATCAAATTTTAAGCTCTGATTATCCTGAGAGGTACGAGTTGGAGTTGAAGGTTTGAATAAAGATAATAAGTCGGATTTCTGGTTTTTGTTTTTGTTTTTCTTATTGGTTTTGCGAGGAGCATTGCGATTGTACGGTTGTATTTGTTGAGTATCCCATGAAGCTCTCACCACCATTCTACAGCTTGCTAACGCCATTTCTGTAAATCTTTTCTGGGTTTTACTTGGATTTAGACGAGCAATCATTCTTTCAATTCATTTATACTCCCTAGTTTTATTTATTTATTTTTTCATATTTCTATGCATAATAAAAAATTATAAAAAAATTTTGTAATAAAGTATGCATTTAGACGAATTTAACGAATTTTAAATGAATATATTATATCATTTATATATTTTTCAAAAATCGTAGTTAAATATCTCACTTTTTAAAGTAAAATATTCTAAATGAGAAGAAAGTATGACTTAATCTCACCAATCCAACACTTGGTTAACAATAATGCAATATATATGAATTTTCATTTAGTCTAAACGGGATGAGGACAAAATCTAAAAACTCAATTAATTAATTTCATTTAAATTAACGTAACAAATATAAAAATATTGATCAATTAATTTTGATTGTAATTAAAAACTTAAAAATATTAATTTTAACGTAGACATAAATCTAAAATCAAATTTTAAAATTTTTTTTAAAATAAAAAAGAAAAATAACCAAGTTGTACAAATGTGCGACTCAACCTTGGTCTAGTAAAAAAAATAACAAAATGTGCCACTTGACCTAGGTCGAGTCGCATAATTTTAGTACATTTTGTGCGATTTGACCTAGGTATTTTTCATTTTTTTTCAAAAATTAATTTTATATTAAATCAATCGATATTATAGACTTGTTTCTATATTGCACTTACATTTTAAAAAACGTATTTATTATTTTAAATTAATCGATTGAAATTAATCTATTTTATTTTTATAATTGAGTCCAAATTAATTCATATTAAATCAAACGACATTTAAAATGTGTGTACGTTGCACTCACTTTAATTAAAACAAAATTAATATATTTTTATTTATTTAACTAATTTTAAACAAATAAATCGATCAATAATTTAGATTTGCGTCTTTTTTGAGTTTTCGTCAATTGAATTAATCAAGACGAAAATCTATATATTTCGCTTTCGTTAATAATAAGTGTTGAGTTTGTGAGATTAATTTTGAAAGATAAATGAGTTTGGAGTGTTTCTGAAGAGAGATGGATAAAATTAAAAGTTTATAAAAAAGTAACGACATAATGAAAAAGATGATGACCAATAGTAATTCCTTTTATTTTTATACTTCTACTAAAGCATATACCCCATGCTATACATAGTTTTAAAAAATAACTTTATGAATAAAATTGGCGACATTAAGACTGTTTTAATTGAGAATTTGTGTAAGTTTAAATAACAAGTGTTTTTAGACCGAAAGTATATACTTTTGAGAGGAGTTAAAATGTATATAAGTGTATTATATAATATAAAAGTGGCGTTTTAGCCTTATTAACACTAACAACTATTGAAACTGATATGTCGAACACTCCTAAAAGCGACTATATATTTGTTTTTAATTGGAAAAATTGTCTAGAATAATCTCACCTATTGCCCATCTGCTGTGAATAATTCCTATTATTGATTATTTCTATATAATCCAACCTTTGTATATTTTTACTAACAGCGCCCATTTTCCACATTTTAACCAGCTATTGTAGGTACCTACTAGCCGTTACAATCACTTATTCCCGCTTATACTTTTTTGTTGTTCTAACTTTACTCTTCTTGGGTAGTTGGTGCCTATAATAGCCTATTAAAATGTAAAAAGGAGTGTTGTCGGCAAATAATGTACAAAGGTTAGATTATTTAAAAATAATTAATAATAGGGATTATTCACAGTAAATGAATAATAGATAAGACTATTTTGGGCAAAATTTCCTTTTTAATTTTAGTATGGATTTAAATAATTCACTCCCTTCGTCCCTCTCATATAGCATCATTTTTTATTTTTAATTGTCTCTTTCATTTTCTTTCCATGTTTTTGAAATAAATCCATCACTTTTTAAATTCATTCAGACGTTTTAACCATCTTTTAATATCATCAATACAATTCAATCTCTTTATTTATTTATTTATTACTTCCTTCCTTCTGAAATATTCGCTACATAACGGTTTTTGACACTATTTATCGTTCAAGCTTTTTTTATATATTGCGGCTAATGTGTAAGAAAAAATATAGTCAAGTGGGATCTTATTTAAATCTTCTAATCGCATACTTTTATAATATTAAGTTTTATAATTTTTAAATGTGTGTAGTTCAATATATAAATAATCAAAATAATACATCAAATTATGTAAAAAATCAAATATAGCAAATACAGTGAAGCGGAGAAAGTACTAAAACATTATACTTTGTGTTTGATGCTTATTCAAGGGCAGAGAGGACTATGCTATTAGGGACCTCTTCAGGCGGAACTCTTATACGTTCCAATACCGCTCGGGATTCTTAATGATTGTTGAGGGGAAGCTAGGCAAGGGGGCTTCTAAATGGGTCAAGTGACCCCACGTGCTAGTAAAACCTCTATGTTAATGGTCAACAAATCAGAAATATTAAGGTGTAGTAATCCATATGAATTTGTAAATTTAATTTTCTATATAATTATTAATTACTCCTTAATTATTATTATTATTATTATTATTGACTGGTTGCTAGCTAGGGTTCAACTAACTTTCAGCTTTTCATAAGAAAAATGAGAAGTATTAAAAAGAGAAATTCAAAGGGGTATGCAATTACTAGGAATTAGTATAGCAGTGGAGTATAAAATAAAGTATAAAACCAGTGGTGCCTGCTGGCACAAGAGTAATGACGTATGGCAGTATCAAGTTGCTTGTAGTACCTCTCTTGTATTAATGATAGCACCCCAAAAACATCAAACAATACTTTCAGTGTATCCCTAACTTTGAATTTGGCCCATTTAATAAATATAGGTAGCTCTTTGAAAAGTTGGTTAGGTGTGTAAAATGGATCCGTTGATTTGATATTAATTTGAATTTGTAATTGAATTTGATTTGACCCAACATTAAAAATAGATTAATAATTATGAAAAATACAATATGAATACAAGAATCGTTTTTGAACCGATCTAAAATATCTAACTCGATATTGACTTGATAACTCGAATAAATATTCCAAAAAATAGTAAAAAGGGAAAACTTATTGTTTCGGAGGGTTGTAGAGGTGTTCATGCGGGTCATCGAGTCGATTTAAATCAAATCTTGAGTTCACATTGATTTTTATATAATTTAAAATTAATTTTTAAATCGGGTTAAGTTGGGTTCGATTTCAAAATCGAGTAAATATCGATTCAACGGATCTGTTTTAAACACCAATAACGGACTACCAAGGTGTATATGCTACAATTACTCATCTTATACAGCTTTTGGTTAAATGGTCAGAAACAAATATAACAATGCCAATTTCTTTGTAAATTGGGCATTAAATAAAATAAAGAAAAGAAAACAAGATCTATGAATTCTATATGATCAAAGATATATACTATTGTGTAGGAGAAGAAAACAGCTATCATGGCTCCAATTTCAGGAGTTGTATCAAATTTTCCAGCATTAATCCCAGCTCCATCAAAGGTTTTGAAAGGAAGATCATTATTATCAATTGATAACACCCCAAGTTTCTTTAGTTTGAGACCCAATTTACCTTCTCAACTTGGTAGATTGCATGTTAAGGTTGATCATCTTCAAGAACATATGCTCAACAACTTTGACCAGGTATTGTATTGAGTTTACTTAAACTAAACAAGAGGGTCAAGTCAAGTCAAGTAGATTCAGTACACATAATGAGTATTTCGTCCACTGTATTGTTAAGGGCTTTTCTGTAAAAAGGCATGTTAGAAGTATAAGATATTCGGGGCTTCAACCATAAGCTTAAGCAGATGGTTGAGGGCTGGTAACTTGGATTAGTCTATATTCCGAGTTAAAGAACGAATTTAACCAAAAATTTAAGCTGATGTTTAAAGTTGAAGATATGTTATATACTCAATTAATTCTAGCATTTTCTGTTTCATCCTAATTACTATATATTCTTTTTAATTTACTAATAATTTTTGTTGGGTGCATGATAATATTGATTTGATTCATATGTTGATGTTGCAGAGTGTGAATTATGGAGTTGAAAAGAGAAGGTTTACACTAGATGAGTATGTTGTGAGTCAAAATTTCTTGGTTAGACTCTATGAACTTGATATCCATCAGAAAGCATCCTTGGAAGCTTTGCTCAATTATACTCAGGTTCTATTTTTTTTAAGAAAAATTATAAAAAATAATCTATCATTTCACTCATCTGTGTGTAAATCTCCTATTTATTAATTATTTTCTAATAATTACATCTTTAATATACATTTGGTCCCAAAGAATTGTGGTGGTTCAGGAGGTAGGGCTATGATGATTTAAATTACAACATACTCAGAGAGAGAGGTGGAATTGTGGTGGTTCAGGAGGTAGGGCTATAATGGTTTAAATTACAACATTCTCAGAGAGAGGTGGAATTGTGGTGGTTCAGGAGGTAGGGATATGATGGTTTAAATTAGTAGGTAACCCGAGAGCAAATACATAGCAAATATTAAATTATTAAACAATAATTCAAAGGTGGGGATTATACCCAACAAATAAGTAAATTGAATTATTTTTGACAATTTTTCAACTTTATATCTATTTTTGTCATTTTAATTGGATCTTTTGATTCACTCCTAGGAGCAACTATTTTATAGTCAAATATTAAGTCATTTAGATTTGAAAATAATCATATATATGACCATTTTATATAACAAAGGGTTACCCTAATAAAAAAAATCATAGTTAACTAATACTCAATTTGCCCTAGATTTGGGTCAAAAAATGGCGTTCTATTAAGAGACAAGAGTAGTTGGATTACTAATTAAAGAAATTTATAAATAACTCATCAAATTACCGGAATACTATTCTATAGAGTCGTCTACAATATATTAAAGAATCAACTCAATTAAAAATTTAAATTGATAATTAAAAATTTATATGATACATAGAGTATATAATATATATTGGGCTTCAACATTAGCTTAGCTTAAGACATCTTGATGACTTCTCGAGACATATTGTGTAGTCTATCGGTATATATGAATATAATTATAATTGATTGGAAATTTATTGATGAATTGCAGGAAACTGGTTTGAACCTATTTCAAAGTTCAGGACTAGTGGTAGAAGGGTTTGGAGTCTCAAAGGAGATGACAAGTCGAAACCTAATTTGGGTGATTGGAAGGATGCAAGTAGAAGTCAATTCTTATCCTTTATGGTATGTATGTCTTTCTCTAATAACCAAACATTCAAAAATTTTCAAGTTTCTTATAAAGTTATCATTACATGTAATTGATCATTAATAAGTTTAAATTTTCAAGTGGGTCTTATGTATTAATACTAGCTCGAAAACGTTTAGCCTGCCAAGGAGTAGGACTACGGTTGACGGATTTT
This sequence comes from Amaranthus tricolor, assembly GCF_026212465.1. Taxonomy (NCBI): domain Eukaryota; kingdom Viridiplantae; phylum Streptophyta; class Magnoliopsida; order Caryophyllales; family Amaranthaceae; genus Amaranthus; species Amaranthus tricolor. Next base: position 21,054,419 of record NC_080051.1, on the reverse strand, counting down.
CGTTTCATCCTTGTGAATTGTGATATTGTGATAGGAGTTCGATTCTCATTATATATATATATATATATATATATATATATATATATATATATGATTTATTTCTTATTCTCCCCTAACCCACCTAAACTACGACCCTTCCAATTTTCCACCAGCCCTTAGACCTGGTTCATAATTTTATCCATTATGGTGCATTCACGCATTCACTTTGACATTCGCATCTCTCCTACATTCATCGTATGTTTATATATTTTCTTAACTGGCCAACATTCTACCTCAATACAATAAGGCGTGGCAACCAACAACTTGATAGAATTTACTTTTTAATCTAGTTGAGAAACTCTTATCACACGACATCTCAATGGTTGTTCTCCTTTTAAGTCTTCTAGCTTGAACTTAATATATTACATTTGCATCAATCTTCCCATTACTTTGGATTATTGATCCTAAATCACTACAATATAATTTGTTTTTAGTGAGTTATATTTATCGACATTTAATTTAAATGTCACAGCTTGAAATTTCTAATACTCCCTCCGTTCCTATTTGTTCTTCCTATTTGGGTATTTCACAAAGATTAAGAAAAAGAGAATCTTTGGTGGTAGTGGGTATTATTTTAATTATATAATAGTGGAAAGTAATGATTGTATTGGAAGTATGAGGTTGTAGTGGGTATTATTTTAATTAAATAGTAGTGTGAAGTAATGATTGTATTGGAAGTATGAGAGAGAAAATAATTATAAATAAAAGAAAATGGGTACATTAAAAGAAAAAGGGGATTTTAAGGGGTAAAAGTGAGATAAAAACTTTCTAAAAATAGAAAGTATTCTAAAGTGGAAGAACTTTTGAAACTACCCGTTATAGTAATGTGGAAGATCAAAAAGGAACGGAGGGAGTAGTATATATATAGTGGTTTTAATTACATTTATTAGACCCTTTATCAGCATAATAAAAAATCATACTAAAACTTTTTGCGACATAATATCTAGTGGAATTTCTCATAAATGCCATTATAGACTATAGTAACAATTACATATGTCACTAAAGGCCAAATAAAGTGTCACTAAATAGTGGAACACAAAATAAAAACCAAGAATTATTACACTAAAAATATTAACCGGTGGCATTTTTTAATTGGCACTAAATCTAATGTTGCAAAAATTTAATTTGTTGAAGTGAATATTTAAATTTGGTTGTCGTCACAAAATCTTTTTTCCACTAAAATTGCACAATAAGTATTCCGTTTTATAGAAGCTTAATCGTAGCCCTTTTTCTTTTTAGAGTCGCCTTCTAATGCGCTAGCCATGCATTGACTTTTTCACTGGTCTCAGCTACGAATACAATGCCGTCAACAAATAACATGCATCGAAAAACACTTTCACAAATATGTTTAGACAACTCATCAAGTATTATAGCTAATAAGAAAGAGTTTATAGTCGATCGTCCCTGATGCAAATTCACTTCTACCAAAAAAGGCTTAGTTGTCGCTATGAAAAAACATGTTTAAATTTCTCTCTTTTTATATGGTCATGGTCATCAGCTCTGTGTCCCATACAAACCCAGAGTTTGGGGGGAAAGGTAGAGGACATATCATACATGTACCCCTCCAGGGAGAGTGTAAGAGAAATGTGCAATCAAATAAAACCCACAAGTAGTGAGAGTCCTGCAATATGAGAGATCGGTAGCACCAAGATAGTGTAGAAAAAGTAACATGCAAGATACAGAACAAAATGGACTCGGATACAACCGTTTGAAAAAATAATAAACAAATAAATAAATAAATATAAATAAATAAATAAGCAAAACTGCATCGAGCAGAAAGAGGGTAATGAAAAGCGACTATCGAAAATCTGGCACACGAATTCGACGCCTCCAACTAATTTTATCGCTCGTTAGGTCCTCGAAGAGGTGCAACTCACCTAAGTGGATTTTTAATTGCTCCTTCCATGTTCACTTAGGTCTACCACGACTTTTCTTATTCACTAATATGATGCTACCTAGTTAGTTACATTTGGTACTATTATTCACTATAATGTTTTATATGAAATATTATAATTGTAACTTACATTTGGTACTAAAATGTTCCAATTTTTTTTTTGACAAGTGTTGTGCTACCTAGTTAGTAGTGAAGTGGGTACTTAATTTTGAACATCTTGACCCGACCCACCTAATAATTGCTAGTAAATGGCTACATTTATTGTCCGGCAACAAATTTGCAGGGGTGATATAGTTAAGGTTGAGACTTGGTGCTCAGGCTTGTCAAAACACTGCCTTAAATGTAGCTCTGCCCTAACTGATGCAAGTACAGGAAACATCTTCATGCGAGTTGACAGGTTATTATTGCCTTTAACCGATTCATATTATTTGTTACATTTCATTAATTTGTAAATTTTAACTAATTAAATCGTGCGAGTTTTTGGGTCAAATACAATTAAAATGGAAGTATTATACTCTAGCAATTAAACAAAATTTAAACTAAAAAAATTTAATGGATTGAATATATGCAAATGATTACAGTGAATTTTTGATGATTAATGAAAAAACAAGACGTCTGTCGAAAATTCCAGAGGAGATTAAAGCAAAAGGAGATCCTTATGTGAGAGATTATCTTGATCCTTTGCCAAGTAATAAGGATGATAAGCTTAGAAAGTTGCTTAAACTTGAGGAAGATCAAGCGGATCATATTCTACGAGGAATTAAGGTGCATTCTTCCATCTTCTCTTTGCGGTCAAAGATTTATAGTTTTTGCTTTTGAAATAGATTAAAATAAAATAATGTATTAAATTATATACACTTTTTATATAATTTATTTACTTAACTAAGTGATCAATGCGCATAATGTTAGAGTATATAACATATCATGGGGCCTTAACCATCAACTTAAGCTTTTGGTTGTGTTGGTTCCTTGACATGGTATCAGTAGGCCGTGACAATTCGTCACATAATATCATCATGGCCCACTCGTGTGGACACATGAAACCTGTGGGCCCTCATGTCAAAAGCGTTGATTTGCACATACACTTGGTGAAGTTCATTATTTCTCAAAACCATATGCTAGTAGGAAGATTGGTCCACAACATTTTATTTTATCTATGTGGGATCTTGTCTCACATGTGAAGTATTTCCAACACTTCCCCTCACATGATGTCATATAAAAGAACCAACTCAACCAAAAGCTTAAGCTTATGATTGAGACCCCAGAATATATTATATACTCTAACACATAATTTTCATGAATTGCAGCCTTTATGGTTCGACTTGGATCCCAATCAACATGTGAATAATGCTAAGTACATAAGCTGGATTCTTGAGGTAATCAAACATAGGTTTAGTTACATTGATAATCAACAAACTTATATCTTGCTACATTTTCGATTTGAAAGCTTAGAGCTTTTTGATTTAAAATGTAGCAAAATGAGAGTAGTTCCCTATTAAGCGGAAACAACAACATCCTCATTGTTGACAAATTATAATATTTGTCATTTGTCGTAATAAGATTTCATATGCATAATAATGCAGGGAACCTCAGAAGCAGTAAGGGAAAATTATGAACTAGCGGCAATTACTTTAGAGTATCGGAGAGAATGTGGAAGAGATAGTGTGTTAAATTCTCTATCAGCTTCATCCAATGATGTTCCTCATGAATTTAATCATTTGCTTTGTTTAGAGAATGGCAATGAAGTCGCAAGAGCTAGAACCTTATGGAGAAACAAGTCCGCCAAATAAAAGCATAGTTTTACAGTATCGGAAAATATTAAGTTGTCCATCCTAAAATTTCACGAATCGTACCGAAAAATTGGGTGATAGGAGAATTTCAATATCTCATGTATGATGTATGGTAAGTGAACAATAAACTTGTTTCATTACAACAACACCATGAGTTGATGGGGCTATGAACTTGTAAGGACCAACCGTTACCTATATTTATTTCATGTACTTTATTGCATTTAATTTCTTTGATTAAAAACTACTATGTATGGTTTTAGTCAATTTTATGAGATTGTGTAACGTAGTTCTGTATATGCTCTTTTCATCACCTTGAATAAAATCTTTATGCTTTCCTTTTCATTTAATCTTGGCTTTAATGTGTTAGGTTTTGAGACACCTTCTTTTGGATGACCCTAAAAAGTAAAAACCACCCTTCAAACCTTCACTTATGTTTACTTTTAACAAACATTTTGGGGTTATAAAATTTCAGTTTATAATAATTTACCGGTCGAATATCTGGTTATTTTCATGTCGAATAAAAAATTGACAAGACTAGTTTTTAACATTTTCCCGTCCCTTCTTTAAACCCTAAATCTAAGTTATATTTGGGTTTGTATGTCAGGGGTTATTGGGATGGTTTGCCTTATTGGGATGGTTTGCTCCATATCGATGAATTATAAATCGTGTGAACACTTTGTAGCTCATTAGAGGTCTACCTCCCATTGTCATATGATTTTGAAAATTTGAGATGGTATCCTTTTTGCTTATAAAATGTGTCAACCTCATATTTCTCCGTTTACGCTTTATTTGATTCACCATTTGTTTCACATTATTAATGACTAAGAAATAATAGAAGCTAAAATCAAATTGAATTTAAATAAATAATGAAAAAGAATAATCCCAATCAAGGAAGAACAAGAGGTTCTTCCAACTAACAAACAAACAAAAGAAATAGTAACAATGTTAAAAAAATAACTTCATGAAATTATAGATACCATCAACTACATCAGCTGAAATCTTGTTTTGTAGATGAACCATCTTAAGCACCTTAAACTTAGCTTCAATCTCATCATAATCAGGCAATTTTGGGTGTACATGACTTGGAGAAACCGAAACCGAAACCGAACTCGAACCCTTAAACTTACTCATCAACAAAGAACTATCCATACATTCTCTTAATCCCATTTCTTGGATTTCCTCCCTTACATGATCATCTTCACATACAAATCCAATTTTTTTCTGACATTTCCTTGGATTATAAACCTGACATTTCATGTATTCTGCAATCTGTTTGTCACCAGATTCTGATCTGCCTAATTGAGTGTCACATAATGAAGAAAATCCAAACAAGAAGAATCTTTGATCTTGATCATACATAAAGTTCACTTCTTGTTTTATGGGTGTCTTAAATTCTTGTACCTCATCTTGATCATCAAAGCTAAACTTTTCTGTTACCTGTTCGTTTTCTTCTTCTTTTTCTTCTTCTTCTACTAGTTCGATCACACTTGCTTCGTGTTGCGCTAAGGTGTGACACTTTTCTTCTTCATCCTTTCGGATCTCGGTAATCGAGGGAGAAGATTGCAAAACAATGCAATGTCTAGTAGAAGTTGCAGGGCATATATTTTTTTTGACAGTGCATATTTCTTGCCCTTGATCAACTTCATATAGTTCAGCAACCTGCAGAATCATGAATCTCGTTTTAGTTCTTTATGTGCGTGTTCGGCATAACAATTTAAGTAGTAGATCCATGATTAGATTAAAAATTCTAATTCAGAAATGATTTGTTTTGGTTTATGTAACTGATCATATATTTTGAGACCGAAAGATTGCAAAATGCCATTAAATATAACGATGAGAATAAGACTATATTATCTAATGTTACATGTAAAATAAAATGGTAAAATATAAAAGGTACCTTTGGGGGCACTTGACAATCTAGTTTGTAATCATGTGCCAAAAACTCAGAAGGTTTGAAGAAGAAATCTTTCACTATTTCATGCAACATTCTATTCCTTTCATATTCTGAAACTGATTGTAGGGTTAACTTCTCTTTCACCTGAAATTTGCCCCAGAATAATTAAATTCAGTGCTAATACTTAGCTTGTATATAGGTTAGAGCAGTTCACTGGGACGGGTCAACACAATGGGTCAAGGGTTTTACTAACCGGTAGAGTCATTATAAGGCAACCGGTAGAGTCATTATAAGGCTTAGTTTTCATAAAATTATTCTTACATTTTTTGAGGTGTTTGGCAAATTAGCTTATTGAACAGTTTTAACTTATTTTAATATAAATAGACGGTTGGGTGGTCAAACTAGTTATTGCTAGTTTTTGGTGAACTAGCTAGTTGAAATAGTTTGTTAATATGAACAAGCTGCTCATAGTAGCGGGTTCAAAATCAGTTGGTCAAATCAGCTACTATAATTAGCTATCAGTCATTTGTCAAACACCCTCTTTATTTTTTTAAGACATTAATATATATAGGCGGGTCGACTCAACAGAATACAAAATCAGACTAAAAAATTATTAAATGAATTTTTTTTGAATAAGTAGGGGTGGATCAAGTGGCTTTGACTTGCTCGGCCCATTTAAAATTTTAGCCCGACCTGACTGATTACTATTCTGACCCGGCTTGGCCCGATTAACTGCTCTAATATACACTAAAAGCATGACAAATAAAGACTAAAACCTGGCGGTTAACATGGTTTCCAGGGTGCAAATGAACTGCACCAACAATAAGCTTCTGACCATAACGCTCTCCAAAAAGCTTCCTGATGAGCCTTAACTCCGGAACATCACTGCATCTCGCCGAGGCGTAAACCAGGGTTGAAATGGCCTCATTCACATCGATAGGAAGATCTCTGTTTTCAAATTTTGCAATGTAAGGTATGATGTTATGTCTCATACACGACCCGTTTGATAGCCAGTTTTAAAAAAAGTAAGAATGGTAGCGAAACATCTAGATAAGTTTAATATTCATGCTTGTTCTACGGACTCATCTCATTTGTTCATAAAATTTATTTCAATTCATCTCATTTTCTTCGCAAAAACTTTTTTTTACATCAATTTGTCATTAGTATGGGAATGACATGTTACATTTTACGAAAATTTACGTTATAAATCATTTTTATTACCATTATTTACGGCACGTTTGGTTATTGGTACTAAGTGGTGGTAATGGGAATGATTTATAGTGTAAAATTTTATCAAAGTTTCATGTCATTTTCATAGTAATGAAACTTTGATCACAAAAAAATTTTTTTATTTACAAATTTCTATTACCACCTAATATACATCTTCCAATGGTAATGCATTGGAATGAACTTTGTGAAAAAAAAATGAGATAATTAAAGTTGGACAGGCATGACCATCGAGGTAACACGAGATTTTTCAACCAAAATTATACTAGTTTTCATTTCTATGACCACCGTTTAATACCACCTACCAAATGGACCATTAATACCATAACTAAATGGTCCGTAAACCTAATGTAAGTTTTACCACAGTATTTGGTTGGGTGAAAAATATTTTCTCAAAAAATTATCCAGTGCAAGTGTTTTCCATCCTTAATTTTGCAAGTCTTTTTTGAAAAATTTAAATTGTCTACATTATTCCAACTCCAACATTTCTATTTTCCTCAAGAATTTAGAATCAAATCAAACAAAGAATTAACAAAATTAATTGCATTACATACTTGTGTTTGCGGATGTAAGATAGGTTAAGTAATATGAACTTGGAATATTGTTCCAATATCTCATACACTAATATCATACCCTCGTCCATGCATAATTCATCAATCTGCAATATAATTTACACAACTTAAATAAATTTACACTAATTATAATTATATTATACGTGTACACAATGTACTCCCTTTATTTTAAATTAGTTGCGATTAAAATTAAATTAACACAACTATAAATATTAAAAAAATACCCTGTTGTAAGCAATGTGTTGATAACCATTCTTCCATAATTGTGCAATGTCTTGTCTAAAATGGGTTGCAATGACGAATCTTTTGCTCTTAAGAAGCTTCAAACGACATTGAATTTTCTTGATTAATTTCTTACTGTAAAATTAACAAAAATATACATGTATGAAGAGTAAATTAATTAAAAAATAAATTAAAAATAGATAAATGGGATCAATTTTTTACCATTTGGAAGCTTTTCTCCAAGAAAATAAGAAGCAAAACATGTTTATTAATCAAATGAAATGAAGTTAATTAGCTAAAGCATATCATAAGTAATAAGAAGTTAATGGTGAAATTATTGAGAAGTTAATGGTGATAAAAATAATCGGTAAACCGTAAAACAGCACTAATGCCCACTATTAGTGCTTTCTTGACTATTTCCATCGGTTATTTTTTTTTGTTATACTAATTTTTTAGTTATATTAGTGAAGACTTTGGTCCTTGAACAAACTTAAAATGCATTATTTTTTTTTTGTTATAAGATAGGAGAGACGAAAGATAGATGAAAATCGAATTTAAAATTTTTCAAAACAGCAAACAAACAATAACTTAATTTAAAATCCTATTTTAATATAGATTTAATTAACACTCGACTTGAGAATAACTTGCTAAAAAATATGAATTATCAAACTTAACCTCCACCAAACACATTATTAACCCAAATTCGATTTAATATTTGATATAAATTGTTCAAAGTAACCTCCTAATGTCAACCTCACTATCCACTAATCCCACCTCTAATTAACTACTAGTATGTCCCTTTGAGAATATTGATCATGGTAGTAATATTTCTTTATTTCATTTTTTAGAAGTTAATAAGGTTGTTTATTTTCTTTAGAAGAATATGTTCATTTTATTTATCTTGCACCTTTTATTAGAATTTTGACCATTTTCCTTTACTATTTTGTTAAAACTTTTAACAAGTATTTGTGAACATGTCAAACATATTTAAAAATTGGGAAATTTGCAAAGAAACACTTTTTTAAACCCCTTTTTTGTAAAGAAACACCTTTTATAATTTTTTTTGTAAAAAAACACCTTTTAAGAGACTTTTTTTTAAAAAAAAACACCTTAAATCAGTTTCCGGTGACTTTTGTCAACTTTCCGGCGTTGACTATGCCATTTGAGCTCAAAAGTCAACGCCGGAAAGTTGACAAAAGTCACCGGAAACTGATTTAAGGTGTTTTTTTTTAATAAAAAGTCTCTTAAAAGGTGTTTTTTTTACAAAAAAAATTATAAAAGGTGTTTCTTTACAAAAAAAAAAGGGTTTTAAAAGGTATTTCTTTGCAAATTTCCCTTAAAAATTTAATAATGTTATACAACTCAAGTATTCAATTTTTAAAAAGTTTGACGAATGGTAAAGAAATACTCGCCTTACGGTGAGATAATCTCAAAACAAGAAATATATAAGCTAAATTTTTTTTAGTAGACTATTTAACTCAAGTATAAAACATTGAAAATGTCTCTTGATTTTGTGATCGGTAAATAGTAAACTATTGCATTGCTATCGAAATCAGCTGATGATCGATTCCCGCGCGCAACAACTTTTTGCCTTTTTTTTGGTTTTCTAAACTTGAACGAAAACCCTAACATTTCCTCATTACAATTTCGCCTACTTCCTCCACCCTGACTCAGTGAGTCACAAGTCCCAAAACCTCCTCCTGATCTCCTCCCTTCCTCCGCAGGCTGCTAGGCTCTGGTCATCACCTCATTGGCAGCCACTCACCAAGACTCCAGACTCCACTCTCCATCCCTCAGTGCCGCTCGGAACAGGTAACAAGCTATATGCGTTTTCACTTCTACTTAATTCTTTGAATTACTTGATTGAATTTGTTTCAATTTCTAGTCTTTTCCATTTGTTGCAAATCTTTCAATTTGTTTCGAGTTCTTAATTTGTTTTAATCCCCGCTATAATGCTTTTTCGTTAAAAAAAATTGAATTTGTTCCAATTTTTTTCAATTTGTTTTTTCGATAGATAATAATTCTTGGTGATTGGTCATTATAGTTTCAATTAGGTATTGAACTTTAAAATTTAGCAAAACTATAATGATGAATTTTAATTTGATTTGATTTAATTAAAGTTGTGTTGGGTAAATGAATTGCGTCATCAATTTGAAATAATGGGGTGTTTATTTCCATTTTTTGATTTGATTAAACTGTAGAAATGGGTAGGTATTTGCGGATTAATGGTGAATTTTGAATAAATTTGAATGCTTAAATTGTTTAGTAGTGATATATTATGCGTAGCTTTCAGAATATTAAAAAATCGGCATGGAAAATTAGCATAAATAAAACGTTATTGAAGGTAAGTTTTGACCTATTACTTTTCTATATTAACAATATGCTTGGATAACAAATTAGAAGAGAAGGAAGGGAAGGGAAGGGAAGGGGAGGGGAAGGGAAGGAAGGGAAAGGAAGGGGAGGGGTAAGGAGGGAGAGTGTACTTTATTTAGAAGGGAAGGGAAGAGAAAAGCAAGGAAAATGAGTGTTTTTCCACCAAATCTCTTCACTTTAGTAGATATTGTATTCTTAAAAAATTTGTCTGTTTTCTGTCCAAACCCCTTACCTCCAAATCTTTTCCCTCTCTTTTTGTTATCCAAACAACGGATTCTCAATCTTTTCAAATCTCTCCTTTTCTTTTACTTCCATTTCTCACTATTCACACACTGTGTAATTGAAAATTGTTTGAGCTATGAATTGAGGTTCCAGTAGCATTTGAAATCAGTATTATTGCTCATTTGTGCCGTAGTTCTGGTTTGAAGTTTTATTTGTTCAGGTGGTTGGGATTTTCGGGTAATTTCTTCGGATCAAAATTTGTGTGTATGGATGAAGTAAATTGATTCATATGAAACACTTTATCAGTCTATCACATAGCATTCACTATTCACCAATTCACAGCCACAAAACTGTAAAACAAAACCATGAAAATGTTCACATCTGATGTTGACAACATATATTCACCTGATTTTGCGCTTCTATTTCGACAACGAATTTGCTTGTGTGTTTCCTTTTTTAATTGATCTTTTTATAATGGTACCAAATGAATGTGAGCCTAGTAATTCACATTTTTTGGTAGGTAGAACACCAACACCCATATATATCAGAAAAGAATGTTCTAACGTCTAGGATCCTAATGGTCATTGTTCTTTTATCACAATTCTATGATGTGTGGTAACATTTGGATTGTGAAAGCTTAAACTTCTTGTTGTTAGTGTCCTGCTTACTCGTGTATTTCCTTTTACCTCAAATATTTGTTTTGTATTTTCACCACTCCGACATGTGTATGGACACATCAACACCTTCTTGGGCTAAAATTATGGCAAGTTTTGATAAATTGACTGAAACCCACATTTGGACTGGTTTTTTCATATACAAACTCCCTGGCTTAAGTATTATTTGTGTCTTGTGTTGGTTGTTTGAAGAGAACAATGAGTTATTTGAGAAGAACATCTCTGCTATCTCGCTCAAGGTTTTTGAGCTGTAAATTTGCAAGTCCTAGATGATGCTTGATATACAACAACAATAACAACAACAGCAACAATTAATTACCCCAATGCCGTCATGGGGTAACATATAGGCGGGATTTGGTGTATCGAATGTGCACTACCTTATCCTTATTAGTGATGGCAGAGAGTTTGTTATAATTGACATGTAATTGACATTCAATTGATATAATTGAAACAATTCTTATTTAATTGATTCTTTTTGGATGTTATGTTTATTGATACCGAATTAGAACATGAAATTTCGTTTTCTGTTCATGTAATCCTGTGTTATTATCAGAGTGACAAAGTCAGGATCATGTCTCGTCGATCTTTATGGAAAGGATCTTTTGTTGACGCATTCTTGATGAAACTGAAAGATAACAAAGATCAACTTGCGAACAAAAAGATTTGGTCGAGAAGATCTACTATCCTGCCAGAATTTGTTGGTAGTGTTGTTCGAATTTACAATGGAAAGTCTTTTGTTCGCTGCAAGATAACTGAAGGAAAGGTTGGCCACAAACTTGGGGAGTTTGCGTTTACGCGTAAAAGAAACCCTCACAACATAAAGGGCGATACTGGATCAAAGAACAAGGGCAATACTGGATCAAAGAAAAAGGGCCGTTGAGCTTGAACAGCATCTGACTCCCTTTTATTCCTATGAAGTATTACCCTCCCGCTTTCTTCTGGAACTAGCTTTTACGCCATATGCTGTTAGCATTAAGGTATTTGCGTAGGTTGAGATACAAGAATTTCATTTTCGTTGCTTGATTACCATTGTTGAATGTGAAATCTATATTGCATTTCAAATACTGTGTTTGGCAAGTGCTAGAATTTATTTTTTGGATTTTGAGATGTGGAATGAATAATTGAATCCCACCATGAAAATACCATTGATTTCTATTCATGAAGCTGAGTTATGAATCATGACTCATGAGTCATCTGTCCAACAGTAATTCAGTGACCTTAGTATGTAATTCTAGATTAATTCTCGGTTATTGTCCAACAGTAATTCTATTTGGTCTAGATATGTGATTCCAGATGAATTCTCAGTTACCAAATAGAGCATAACGAGTTTGGTGAATAACCTTAGCACTTGGTCCATGATTTTGTCTAGGCCATTGAGCCTAGTGTACTAGGAGGATTATTGCTCATTTTTGAATGACTTTTTATGGTCCGTCTGGTAAGTGGTAATAGACGATGGTAATAGGAATGAAAATTAGAGTAATTTTGGTTGAAAAATCTCTTGGCTACTTTAATGGTTATGCTTGTCCAACTTCAATCATCTCATTTTCTTTATAAAATTCATTCTAAATCATTTTCAAATCATCTCATTGAGAGAGGTGGTATTATGTGGTAATGGAAATTTGTAAACAAAACACTTTTTTCTGATATAAGTTTCATCACTATGGGAAGGACATCGAACTTTTGATGAAATTTTACACTATAAATCATTTTCATTACCACTATTCAATACTACTAACCAAACGGGTCGTTGGTTCTTTTGAACTTGCTCTATTAAAAAGGAATATTTTGCTAGAAAGTGGGAGTAATGTATGGATGAGATTAAAAGATAAGTTAAATATGGATAAAAATTTAAGAGTGTGAGTCCTGGTCAAAAAAGAAACTAAAAATGAAAATTTGGCAATACCTGTTGAACAGAGAGAGTATAGCTGTATAACTACGTGATATTTTTCTGTCTCATTAAGCTTGTTACAATTATATCTTTTTTTATGAAATAAATATAACTACCTTCATGGGATGAAAGGAGTTGAGGAATTGTGTCAAAGTAACATTGGCACAAACCTTACCATTATGCCAATAACTTGCCTTTCCTTCCCATCCTAAGCGACAAGCCTTAAACAAGTTGAATAGAATTTAGTGCTCATGAATTCTTTTAGAGGTCAAGATTTATGATCTAAAAAGTTTATCCCAACTTTCATTCAAACTTGATCGATAATCAGCCCAATTGATATTAATCTATACTACTTCCTTTGGATTTTAATAGTTGCTACGGTTTCTGTAGCAATTACTGTTTATCAACTGATTCTATTTTGCTTATAATTCTATATGTATAATAAACATAGTCAAATGGGATTTTTTTTATTTGTCTTAGTACATATTTTCATAATGTTAACTTTTTTGAATTTTTTATCATATGAAATTATACATTGGATAGCGTGAAAAATAGAAATATAACAAATATTAAAAACCAAAAGAAGTATATATTAAAGACGTTAATCCCTATGACATATATTACAATTATGCTTATTTTTTCTGCTAAAAATCATAAGGGTAAAAAAAATATATTCAATAAATTAATAAATATTTGTTTTCATCAATTTTAAGCATCATATTTTCCATGATAAGTATAAAAATATTCTCTAAGATATTCGAGGCACGAGAAGTTAAGCTAATTCATCCCAACTTGAATTCTAACTTGATCGATAACAATGAACCCAAATTGATATTAATTCGACACGCAAACCCAATATATAACTTACCATAAAATAATGTTTACACATTATAAATTTATAGTTTAATAATACCCTTATTTTGAAAATCAAGTATTATTTCAGTTGAAGAATAAATATTATTTTTAGAAAACGACATAAGTTTGATTCTCACCTAATCTTCCTCCTCTGTCAGGCAGCCTACACAGTAACAAAAAAAACATTCATTATTCAATATCTAGGTGGGTTTTGGTTAGGGAAGGACATGGGTCGGGTCCAGCAAGACTCAGATCCAAATTCTAATTTTTTTATCAGTCCCAGACCCGGACTCAGACCCTTAGGGTTTGGTGGGTCTAGGGTCTAGATTTGGGTCTAGAACAATTTTATTTTTTTTCCTAAAAATTTTTTTAAAATATATTATGAAGTACAATTTTCGACCATTCGTATAAAATTATTTAAACATTTTTTACTAACGAGGATGTTCTAATACTTTATACTAATTGAGCGAAATATATGAAGTTTTCCAACATTCAAATTCTTATAACAAAATATTTATCAAGTCTTTAATTTTTAAAGTATAGATACAATTACTACATTTTAAATTACATGAATCGACAAAGTTCAAAATCACGTAATGTTAAAAATATAACAAAATTTTAAATCAAACAATTAAATACACATGACAGCTAATATATAATTTTTTTTAAAAAGATGTAAATGGATCCATGGGTCGAATCTGAGTCGAATTTGGGTCTCAAACGTGTAGACCCGGACCCTAAGGTCATGGATCAAATCCGACCCAAATCCATAGAGTCCAAAAATAAATAAACCCAAACCCTTAAAATAAGGGTCGACCTTAGGGTCCAAGACCCTTACTCATCCCTAGTTTTGGCGCATGGTAATACTTTGCACCTAAAAACCATGAAGAATAAAAATAATATAAATTAAAGCAAATTAACAATAGACATCTAATTAAGCACCTAATCCTACATTGATTGTAAAGTTAAGAATGAAGAAGGGAGGAAGTATCTTAATGCAATGAAATCATCATTGCCTTTGATTACAACTAGCTATCTCTATTATTTAAATTACATATATGTATTACTCCACCTTGTATATATACATATCATCAATCATCATCATATACTATTATTATACTTGGAGTATTATAGTATGAAGTTAGGTACATACTCAAAAGGATTTTTGACAGTTGAATCAAACCTATCAATAGCCAAAAGGGAAATTCTTGGACTTGGAAAGAAGTATTTCTTTCTATTTTTTAGTTTTCTCAAAAGGAGTTAAGCTCTTAATTAATTACCATCATTATTAGATTTGACCTTACTTTTGTACAAATTAGAGCATGACCTTTAGGCTAGTAGGAACTAGATAAAAATATACATGCTACATTTAAGGACAATTAATATTTGATTTATACTCTCCATGATGACCTTTAATTTGGAAGGTTATTGGAAAGTTTCCCTATTTTATAAGGCATGACTAAATAAATAAAGAAAATGAGTGTTTGAAATGGAAAAATACATTTTTATCTACTCCATAATACTTCTATTTAAGTTTTTTTTTTGGCTTTTTTTTTTGAAATAAAACTTCATAAAAATTTGATGTATGTGTGTTTACTTCCGACTATTGTTTAGAAATATCGTTTGGTGATATTATTTTTTTTGGCTTACATGTCAGCCTGTGAGAGGAGGAGACTAAATGAGAATTAAATCTATGATATTTTTTGAAAAGTGGTATTCAGTCTCCAATAAAAACAAAACATCTGCAAAGATGAATTTGAATAACTTTTGATATATATTTAAGATAAGAGTATCATGTTGGTACCTATGACCACCTTTTGAATATTAGTTGCTAAAGGATATATATGTATGCAACTCAATAAATATATAAATCTGAGAAAGTCCTTTGAACTTGTTCTACAACTCTACGTTATTTAAGTGCAGAGCAACATTAAAAGATATAAAAATAATATTTTATATTAATTAATAAGTACAGTAAATATAATTATTAAAAAATAATTATTACTTCCTCTTATTTGCTTTACTTATCTATTTGATTTTTCAATACTATTTATCAATCACTCTTATTATGTGATTTATTCTTAATCTATAAGTTACAACATATTCATATGGGATCTTGTTTAATTCGTCTTATTGTCAGTTTTATTAATATCAACTTTTTATAATTTTTACTCAAGCACAATTAGAGATATTTAAGATTAAAAATATGCATTAACAAATATGTTAAAACCAAATAGTACAAATAAAGAGAATAGAAGAGAATATTTTAAGTTGATTCGCAATATATGTGGTTCCACATAAAAGTTTAATGAGTATATAAATAGTTCATATATTAAATTTAAAATAAGCATATCTTATAAATAAAATAATAAAATGATGATAATGAATCCAAGTATAGTCTTTAAACTTTGGTTCTGTCAAAAAATGGATTTTAGGGAAAGATTTGTTGGTTAGAAATGATGCGGAGATATGGGTTGGAAATTGCATTAATTATCACATGGCCGGCCACACGAGTGGAACAAGGACAGGGGACGTCCCTCCATCCCACTGTCACTGCGTGTCTGCGTCCAGTAGTGACTAAACTATCATACTCCATCCATTTACTTTTGGTTATTATTCACTTATCACTCTTAATATATATTTTATTGTTAATCTACAAGTTAAAATATAGTTAAATAGAATCTTCTTTAATTCATCTCAATATAAGGATTATTAATATTAAATTTTCATAATTTTTAATTAAGCATAATTAGAGATATTAAGGATTAAAATATTATCTCAGCAAATGTGAAAAAAATAAATGGGACTAATAGATTGAATAAGAGGGAGTGCTATTCTATTCCATTGGATCAATAATAAAGAAAAATAATCCCTCCAATTCAGCACTTACGTCTCATTTGCTTTTTGGACACTATTCATCTCTTATACTTAATTTCCATTTTATTATAAATCTATAAGTTAAAATATAGTCATGTGGGATCTTATTTGATTCGTCTCAATGCAAGGATTATTCATATCAACTTTCCATAATTTTTAATAATGCACAATTAGAGATACTTCTAAAGATTGAATAAGTGCATTGGATAGAGTGGATAAAGCAAATAGGACATTAGTAGTAAATTGGAGGGAGTATGAAAGTACTATATACTCCTATTTAGTATTTAGTAATAAATGAAGGAAAATAGGAAATTGTGTTGAGGAAATTAAAAGAGTGTTAAAAATATGGATAAATTAAAAAAAAATAGTGTATCATTATTCAAAAATAAAATGAAATAAAATAAGACATATTAAATTAAATAGCAAATGAGGCTAAATGAGTGAGATAGAGAAAATAGTCGCTTGTAAGGACTTTGGATATTTGAATTACCTATGTGGTGTTCTCTTTGCTGATAATTAATTTTAAGGTTATAAGTTAATTTAAATCTTATTAAACATTGTTGAAAAACCTTGAGTGAAAAATTTTAAGTAGTTTTATATATATATATATATATATATATATATATATATATATATATATATATATATATATATATATATATATATATATATATATATATATATATATATATATATTGCATTGCACAATTGAGAACTACAATCATGTATTTATAGGCGAAGTATGTTGGTGACATTAGTCACATTATCTATTTTTGTAGATTTTGCTATACTATAACCTTCCTATGTAGAGATCTCTAGATTAGCTTCTTTATAAGTTTAGATATTTTCTCTTAGCTTCTAGATAATGTTGTAGATTATTTCTAATAACAAACATGCCATATAAAAGGAAGGTTTTCCTCTCATTTCCATTCTTTTACAAGCATGTGTTCTATCTTTTTAAGTTAGTGTAGGGTAAAATGGTAAAAGGTAAAGGACACTCCTAGTATCCGCATAAGGCAGGGTTTGAGTGGAGGTTTTCTTTTTCCTAAAAGATAGGGACAAATTATGCCCGTTTCTCCAAGGAGGGAGTAAAGAGAGATGCACGCAATCAATAAATCCCCCAATTAATACCTGCATTTAGTAGGGGTTGAACCCCAAACCTTCTGCTTTACATGCAGATACTCTATCCGTTGAGCCACATATATTTCTGAGTTTTAAATTAAAAACTTGGGGTTATAGTAATGTAGGTATCTCAGTGATACTAATTTCCGCCTTGCACTTTATACTCATGCGATTACATGGGCTGTAAGTTTCATTGATAAAATGGGTGTGTTTTTCAGAAGCAATAACAAAGTTCACGTTCTTTCAATCTAATTTTAAGAAGTATATGATGTCAAGTTTAGTTACTAATCAAGTTTATAAAGAAGTGGTATCTGTGATTTAAGATTGAATAATTAAGCTTGTTTATGTGATTTTGAGCTTGTTCTCTAAGTATATTTACAATTGAACTAATTAAAATGTACCGAATTAAATTAAATAAATTGAGTTGTATTGATTAAATAGAATTGACTTTTGTAGTGAATTATATGATTGTGAAATATGAAACCAAAAGGGAAATGAGTGTTAAACTAAATTGAAATGAATAAAGTTGAAATGAAGTGAACTAAACTAAATTGATTAGTAATTAGAAAATATAAATTCTTTGTCATTATATAATGAATTAAAATTAACTAAACTGATTTTGTCATATACTTTTAAAGGAATAAACTTTTAATTTTGTCATAATATAAATTTTCTGATGACAGTACTCCTAAACTAGTATAGGTATAATTTAAGAAATATGTACTAGTAATAAAGTTAGGACCATCTATGAACCATGCTTGAGAACGACCATTCTAGAGTACCCTAACCACCAAGGTGGTCTAAAGGTCACTAAAATGATATATGTAAAAGTATGGATTAAGATGGTTGAAAAGTAGCTCTTAAATTTGAGGGTTTACTTTGAATGAAACAAAACGGCTACAAAAAGCAAGATATACCCACTAACATTATATAATTGCATATATTTTTGTGGTTGTGTAAAAATAATATTTTTTTTTGTTTTATTTATTTTGCAATAATTTCAAATTATGATACAAAATAACTGGGACAAAGAAATACTACTATTAGACAATTAGACAAGAAATCCTGAACGAAAGCGGTGCATAGGATCTTGCTTAGCATCTTTTGTAGTAAAGGTGCATTGCTGACCAGGATATCATCTAAATAGCTCAAGGTGCTATTTACTCCCATCTCATTCCACCGTTTATTATAGAATAGATTAGGTATTTCTTGTATTATCATTCCTTTTGCATCATACATATAATATGATTGATGATACTATACATATTTACTTCATTGTAGTATTAATTCTGTTTTTGTTATATTATGGTTATTAGTATTATTTTTAGTTCAAGCTTATTCTATATATTGTGGTTAATGTGTCAGAAAAAATATAGTCAGATAAGATTTTTTTTGCATCGTTTAATCACGTATTTTCATGATATTAAATTTATATAATTTTTAGTTATACATAATTCAATATATAAATGATCAAAATAACGCATTAAGTTGCGTAAAAAGTTAAATGTAGCAAATATAATGAAACAGAAGAAGTATGATTTTATCAATTTGCTATCAACATGGTATTTGTCTGTTTGAATTTTTTTATTACAAGTGGTGATGGCCAAGTCTGGGTTGGGTCGGTTCCAGTTCCGAAACCTAAAATTCTAGAGCCTGATTCAGATCGTTGGGTTCTAGTTTCGATTTTGATTTAGGTTCCAATTCCAAGCGGTTTCTTAGTGGTTAGTTAGGATTTATTCATTCTTTAATTAAGTTCCTAGCTCCATCTATTAGGTAAGTTTATATTGTATTCTTGAATATCGTCGGAGATAATTTGTATGTAACACCTGAATTTCCTCCCTTCCTTCTTAATTTTTGATTTCGTTTAAGGGGTTGGAAATTCGGGTGTAACTATAAATATTGGTAATGTACATAATGATAATGATCATATTAATATATATTAAGTAATTAGGATAACATTTATTTTCTAATTATTACAATGTATCATTTACATTTATATTTTTTACTATAAATAAATATAATATACGTTAAACAACTAAACTTTTCAATCATTCTACTCTTTTCTAATAACTCTATGACAATACACATATCATGACTCTAAGTACGAAATTCGTTGTGAAATGACTACTGATCGTATTATATTAAGCGGGATTAATTGACATTAAGAGTAAAAAAGAGTGTTTACTTGAGATATCAAATGTCAAAACCGCATTAAAAAATTATAATTATGATATATGTAATCATAAGAGCTATATATACATAAATATATAAACTTATAAAAAGTTTCTAAAAAAATATCAAATTGAAATAATTCATCATGAAATGACACAAATTTACATAATTAATGTTATTACATAGATTAAATGTTTTTTACTTTCAATTTCTTACTACCTCTCTCTCATTCATTTACTTTGTTATTTATTTGTTTTATTTAGCTTATTTTATATTATTTTTATTTTTGAATAATGATTCACTCATTCTTATATTTAAACTATTTTTAATTTTATTCTTACAATTTATTTTTTTCTCTATTTATTACCTAATTTTATGTTTTTTTAATACCTCTTTATTTCTTTGATGCTAAAAAGAGTGGTGATATCATGCAATCGAAACTTTCACTCCATGAGTGTGTTTGGTTTATGGTTTTTTCTTAGCTTTTTGGTTGACTTTTGACTTTTGATTTTTTGGTTTGTTAATTGGTTAAACAGTCAAAATAAGTGTTTGGTTAATGAGTTTTAAAGCAGCTGAAAAATTGGCTTTTAAGCCAAAATCAAAAAGCTGCTCCAACTAGTTTTTTTTTTGTTGGCTTTTGGCTTGTTGGCTCACTTTTTCTCTAATAAATATTTA
Source organism: Amaranthus tricolor (assembly GCF_026212465.1). Classification (NCBI taxonomy): domain Eukaryota; kingdom Viridiplantae; phylum Streptophyta; class Magnoliopsida; order Caryophyllales; family Amaranthaceae; genus Amaranthus; species Amaranthus tricolor. Next base: position 21,033,923 of record NC_080051.1, on the reverse strand, counting down.
ATAGATGTCATGGGGTCATAAATAAACCTATAATTTATTTAGCCAAACCCTAAACCACCCATTTTGGTCACTAACCTCCTAAAATAACTATCCACTACTCTCCACTACCACCGATCATGCCCATGGTGTCCCTTGATTCATTAACCAACCTCTATTCTACCATTATAAATACTAATTGCATCATTCATTTACCCCGAAGCTTTTATATTCCTGCTGTTACTCCGTAAAAATACACCGCCCTTATATTTAACCAAATATTCATTCGATTAATCTGAACTCATCCTATAATCCGTTAATCTTGTATTCATTCAATCATTATAAATTCATTGATTTTTATTTCCTGGTCTGACTTGAGCGTCGGAGAGGTTTTCCTGGAAATTACCTCGGACAAGACTAATTTTGTATTGTAGGATTTGAGGTCTCATCAGCAGAAAGATCATAAGCACTTTAAGCATACTGGTAGTTGTCCCCAATTACCCCTATCTTTAGGTATTTTAAGTTTCTTTTGCACTTCCTCGTTTCATTACTGAAACAATAGCCATTATTAAAATTTACGAAACATCGCCACAAACAGCTGGCTTTTTCAGCTAACTTAAAAGTAAAAATAACCAATATTTTAACAGTTAAATAAACCAACTAAAACAATCAACAACCAATTATACGTCAATAAAATGAAATGTCGTGGATAGCAATGAAAATACATAGATAAAAGGATCACTTACAGAACTTAGTATCAAAATAATATACTTGGAGGAGGTAGGAAGATAACTTAACTTTGTACTATACAAGTATACGTCAATATCTTTTTTGTCGTTTAAGGTATAAGAATAAATGTTTTAGATTAGATTAAACGTATGTTTGAACAATGATCAAATCTTTAAACTAAACAAGTATTAGTAATCAATTATTTTAGGTTCGGCGCCCGTGCGCATATCCATGCAAACTAATAAGTAGCGCTACTTTATTTATCATTTATGTTACTTCTCTATCTGGCCCCTCTACTAAACACCAAAACATGGCTATATAAAATGGAATCTTTTACTTAAGATAAAGTCATGTATCAATTTGATTTAAATTATTTTAATTTTACTGTAAAATAATTATATTTTTATTTCATAAGTCTATTATTAGTTAGGTTAGTGTATATTAAAATAATATGAAGTCTATAAAAGATTTTTGCATACAGTTTATTGCTCCGATATCTTCGTTGCTTTGAAATTGTCGATTTTATTGAAAAAGTTAATAGTGGTAGAATTATTAAATTTTTGTGGATGTTAATAAAAGAAATTTATATTTGGATTAAAAGTAAAGAGAGTGGTGGAGATAATATCAATAAAAAAAATTGACAAAATAAATAAAACGAATAAAAAACAAAAATATTGTAATTTCTAAAGGAAAAAAATATTATTCCATTTCCTATAATTTCATATGTTTTTCTCAAATTAAATCTTTAAATTAGAGTTAAACTTTGACTTTGAGTTTTCATCAATCTATATCAAAAATTACATATATATGTATTATATATTCTTCTCAATATGTATTTTCTACGTACCAATTTTAAAAATATCAAAAAACATTCCATGATTGAGGCTATTTCATTTTTAAGTTTCATTTTAAGTTCACATTGAAATGTTTGAAACAAGTAGATATGAAAAGAAGGGAAAATAGGGTATCATTTATATTTGACTTGTTTGTATAAAAAAATTTTAAGTTGAATACTTGAATATATGTATGTAACTTCACTCTTATGAAAACTAAATAAATAATTTTAAGTGTCCCCTAATAGCGAAGATCATCAAATCAAATAAGAAGGATTTTAAAATAAGAAGGATGAGAAGAATTTTTGTTTGATTTTGTTTTGTTACTATATATATACAAAAAAGATACTATGTTATAAAGCAAGAACATTCTAAAAATTTATGTCATAATTATTATTCTGACTTTTACCATTATGTATTTTTGGCTCAATCGTAACTATAGATTTTTTTTTATTTTAGTGAAATTAAGGGTGTAAAGTCCTTCTTACTCTTCCTATTTTCAACATTTTCTCATTGGATCCCTAATATATATATATATATATATATATATATATATATATATATATATATATATATATATATATATATATATATATATATATATATATATATATATATATATATATATATATATATTATAATAACTAGAATTAAGACCTTAATTAACAATGGGACATATTGTCCTATATAAAGCTCTTAAACTTGTACAGAATGTGCAACTAAACCTAACCAACACTCATCCAGAAATGGACATTCTCTGCTGGATTTTGATTGCTTTTGTCATTGCAGCAACAGCAAAACCATTTCTTTCTTACATTTTCCATCTTCTTAGGAAACCTAAACTCATAAACTCATCCTCAAAAAACTTCCCCAAAGTAGTAAGTAATAATTCTTCTCCAATACTTCCTTTAGGCACTTTTGGATGGCCTCTACTTGGTGAAACCATGGAGTTCATCTCTTGTGCCTATTCAGATCATCCTGAAAGCTTTATGGATAAACGTCGTCGTTTGTAAGTACTAATCATACCTATAAATAATCTTTCAAGAACTAACTCAACCAAAAGCTTAAACTGATGGTTGTGGCCTCAAGATATATTATATACTCTAACACGTTCTATCACTAGAGTCTTTTTGGCTAAAAATATAGATGCACCATAGCTGCACAGACCCTCCTCATATCTAGCGCTGAATATTCTACTTTAAATAAGGGGTAGTTGAGATTCGAACTCATAATCTCTTGTCATGCTAACTTCTGATATCATATAAAGGAACCAACTTAAACAAAAGTTTAAGCCGATAGTTGAGACCCAAAATATGCTATAAACTCTTAACATAATCACAATTTTTTCCATTTATTTTTCAAACATTTTGTTATATTTGAATACCCTTTAAGGTTAATTTTAGTGGGTAAATGTTATTTTCTTTTGTTTTACAAGGTATGGTAAGGTATTCAAGTCTCACATATTTGGGAAACAGACTATAATATCAACAGATGCAGAAGTGAACAGGTTTATATTACAGAGTGATGCAAAGTTATTTGTGCCTTCTTACCCAAAAACAGTAACAGAATTGATGGGAAAGTCTTCAATTCTTCTCATTAATGGAAGTTTACAAAGAAGATTCCATGGACTTGTTGGATCCTTCTTTAAATTATCACATCTTAAAGCTCAAATCACTAAAGACATGCAAAGTTATGTCCAATTGGCTATGGATAAATGGACTGATCATAGTCACTCCCCCATTTTCATCCAAGATGAAGCTAAACAAGTGAGTCCCCCTCTTCCACATTATTAATCTATTTGTCTATTGAGTATTGACATAAGATTGTGTATATCTGATTCATTGAGCGAAGCTTTCAATAGGGCTAGCATCAAGGCCCACAAACTACCCATGTAACAGGGCCGTTCCTACCCTAGGCAAGGTTGTCCAGAGCTAGGATGGGGTCCAATATCTCAATTCAGCAATGTTGTCGTGTTGATGTAGATTAATAATTATAGAATTGTACTACTTTTTTCATACACTCGTTACAGACTGAAATAGACCTTTCTATAAAAGGTCCATTTGTTTCATTTTGTCTAAGACCCGTAAAATATTAGAAACGATACTGCTTTGTGTAGTTCATGTTTTTAAGTTTAGCTGCAAATTTTTTGATTATATATGGTAAGGAAAGTTTTATTATTGTACGAGATTAAAAGATTAGGTCTTCTAGATGACTTTTTTGAATATATTTTCGCTCTATAAATTTTGTTTTCTGGCTTCGCTCCGACCCCATATTAAACTTTAGGTAAGAGTTTTGTATACACATGACAATATTTGGTTTAATTCAAAGAATTCAACTTATCCTAAACTTGAAATAAATAGAAAAAGATAAATTTAAGAGTTAAACCTAAAAAAGGAGTCAAAATGGTGATTAGTAGTGTCTAGGAAAGCAAGACTAAAGTGATTAGAGTACTATGTTAACATGATTGTTATGTTCTTTTTGGTCTAATTATTAATCTTATTAGTAGTGCTAATTATGGTTTTTTTTTTTATATCAACAGATTGCTTTTCAAGTATTGGTGAAAGCATTGATTAGTCTGGACCCAGGAAAGGAAATGCAGTACTTGAAAAGTCAATTCCAAGAGTTTGTTTCTGGGCTTATGTCCTTGCCCATAAACTTACCTGGAACTCAACTTTATAGATCATTAAAGGTACATACACTTTAACTTTTTTACAAGCATTACTTGGTAAAAGAGTCTTTTTATCTCTTTGAATTTGCTAGAGAATGCAGGATCGTTTTTAACCATAAGTAAGATAGACATTTGCCTAGAACTCAAAGGCAGAAAGAGGCTCAATACCCCAACTCAACAATATTGTCACGTAGGATAACTATAATATATAGGATAATTTTTATCATTTTGCCAAGCACCTATTAAAGACCATAATTAATCGACCCACTGTAAAGAGGGTCTATTTCTTTCGTTTTGACTAGGGGCCATAAAATGTCAGGAATGATACCACAAAATAACTTCTAATAATCTCTCAGTTCTGTTGGAAATACTTTACATGTGAGGAAGACCCATTATCACTCAAATATTGGGTTGTGGACTTGTATATAATATTTGACAGGTAATCCTCCTAATACCATATGATTTTGAGAAAAGAGTGAAACTCATCAAGTGTTGTATGCAAGTCAACGCTCATTGCCCGTGGGTTTGTGGGCCTGAGCCCACGGGTGTCATGAGTGTGTCCATACAATGGGCTCATAGGATGATTACAAGACGAATTGTCACAGCCTAACAAATTCAACTTGCTTTATATAGCGAATTCAAACGGATAGAAGAGTATTAGGTAAATTTAGTGATCATAGTTTGATTCTAATGTTTTCATGTGTACAGGCTAAAAAGGAAATGGTGAAATTAGTGAAGAAAAAAATTGAAGCAAAAAGGAATAAAATGAAGGCAGGAGATGACCCAAATGATGTATTAGAAGTATTATTAAGTGACCAAAGTGGACAATTAACAGATGATTTAATGTCTGATAATGTGATTGATATGATGATACCAGGGGAAGATTCTGTTCCACTTCTTATCACCCTAGCCATTAAATTCTTATCAGATTCTCCATTAGCCCTACAACAATTAACGGTGAGATTAAATTATTCAACTTTTTATTACGTTAAATTTTAGATGATATTTGCTATTACAAGTTAATAAAAAATGTTTTTGTTATCACTAACATAAATAAAGTTGCGTATATCTGATGTTTCCAAACCCACGATCATTTGGGTTGGGAGGATATGTATTGGCCATTTGGGCTAGTAAGGGTTAATATGGTATAATTAAGATTTGGATTAAGAATTAATTGTGTGAAATTAAATTATTTTGCAGGAGGAGAATATGAAAGTTAAAAAGGTTAAGGCAGAGGTAGGGGAGGCTATGTATTGGGCTGATTACCTTTCATTGCCTTTTACACAAATGGTAAGTGTGTTTAGTATACACAATGGTAGTATCACATAGAATATATATATATATATATATATATATATATATATATATATATATATATATATATATATATATATATATATATCGATAAGCTGATAAAAGACGAGAATTAGGTGAGATTTAATCCCAAAACCTCTTATAGGAAAAATGGTATTTATTTCAACTGAGATAAAATTTGATTTTCATACATGTCGAGATTAACTAATAATGTATTTAACTTATGTAGGTAATTACAGAGACATTAAGGATGGGAAATATAATCACAGGGGTGATGAGAAAAGCCATGAAAGATGTGGTGATAAAGGGTTATTTGATACCAAAAGGATGGTGTGTTTTGACATATCTTAGATCTGTTCATCTTGATGATACTCTTTATGACTCACCTCACCAATTTAATCCTTGGAGATGGCAGGTTAATATAAAGTTCTTATTTTATTTACTTTCTTCTCTTTTTCAAATTATTCTAGTGTGAATTTGAGTTTGCTCCTTTTGTTCTCTTTTGTGAGAGTTTTTTTAAGTCAATGTAGCTTTAATCAGTTTTTTGTATTTAAAATGTGAGGCTCAACTTGTTGTTTGATTTTGTGACAACTTTTTATAGGCGTACAACAATTTTAAAGCTTTGAAATTAACGTTTGCTAACGTTTTATGTGCAAAAAGGTAACGGTGAAACAATTTGGTAAACCGCAGGGTTATCGCATGAATTTTTTAAAAGTTTTGGTTACTACGTGGAAAATCCAAAAACCTCAGGATTACCATGAAAAATTTAAATAAAGAAGATGCTTTTAGGTGTTGGGCACATCATTATTTACGACCATAGGTACTATGATGATTATATAAATTATAAAAAAATATTATCATATTTGTATTTTTATTTAGCATTATATAATTATTAGTAGTTTTATCATATAACTCTTTACCGTCCTTTTTAAATTAATATTAATAATGATATTTTCTCTTACCATGTCACTATTAGTAGCATTCTTACAAATACGGCAAAGAATAACTTCTATCAATGCTAAATTAATTAATTTGTTAAAAATACCTTCATGAAATTATAATTAAAAAACTTTGTCTACTAGCTAAGGTAGGAATACAGATACTTATTATTTTTATTAGCATAGAATTATATAATAATCCATAAATTATGTGGATTAAATCTTGAATGGATCGATATTCCTAACAATTTTTCCAATTATATGTTAATTTTTATAACAGGACAAAGATACAAATAGTAGTAACTTCACCCCATTTGGTGGAGGACAAAGGCTGTGCCCTGGATTAGATTTGGCTAGATTGGAAGCCTCCATTTTTCTCCATCATTTTGTTACTCTATTCAGGTACATTTCTATTATTGTATAAAATGATAAATTAGTACATATGTGTCATTAAGATTAAGATTAACAACTTTAAGTATATGGAGTAATATATATAGATTGAAGTCCTGGTGACTAAAAATGTATAGTTTTAGGCTAAAATAATATTTTTCTCATTATAAAATTACATTAGGTTTTATGTTGGGATGAGTTATCCCACATCGATAAATTGAAAATGGTGTGCACACTTTATAAGCTATTAGAGACCTTTTGTGTGCACACTTTATAAGCTGTTAGAGACCTTCTTCCCATTGCCATTATGCCATATGGTTTTGGGATGGTATATATCTCCTTGGCTTATGAAGTGTGTGCACTTGTGTCCCCCTGTTAATATGCTGACATTCACAATAAGTCCAGCCTAATTTAACATTTTATCTTCGAAACTAAAAAACTATCAACAATCTTTCATGCTGTGATTCATAAAACTTATATATTTTGAAATTAAGACTTTGGTACTATAGTAATTTTTTTGTCTTTAGTCTTATGAAATTTGTGCTATTTTTATAAGACTCTAATACAAAGATTTCTAAAAGTACTCATTTGTCTTTTTGAAATAGAATCATTTAATTTAAATATATAAGAGCTTTTTGAGTCAAATAGTGCTATTTTAACGGAAAAAAAAGAGTATATTCATTTTCTGATGCTTTGCAAAGCTTCAACAATACTCCAAATTAGAAGAATAATATATAGTATTTTTTACCTTGACATGATGTAGGTGGGAGGCTGAGGATGATTCACTTATCCATTTTCCTACTGTAAAAATGAAGAAGAGGATGCCAGTTTGGGTCAAAAGAAGAAGGGACCCTTAAGTTTTGGGATACATCACCCTTAAAGTTTTGGGGTACATAACCAAAGCAAACAAAAGAAACACAAAGAGATTGGACTAGTTAATGCCAACTTTTCCCTAACTCATGCAATCATCCCAATCTTAGGCGATAAATGAAGCAAACAAACAATTTTTTCCCTGCATTACCACACGTGTGGTTGGCCATCATTGCCCCCTGCAACTTTGTCCTGCTATAGATGTGAAGTGCTCTCTCATATACTACATTTTTCTTTAATTTCTACACATTTAACTTATATTTTTATCTATATATATTTCTCTTATTTTTTAATAAAATATATACTTTCTTTCCTACTTAAACTCTTTTTTTTTTATTTCGCTACTTAAACTCTTTTTTTATTTTATCATTATTTTTACATAGGATTTTTCTTCATGACAAATAAAGTTAGATAATATAAAAGTACTTTCCTTTTGATTTTTCTTTTTTCTTAGAATGGATAATTTACTGATTTTATTAATATAGAATGAGTATGTCATTTTTGTATTATATCTTTGCATATATATATATATATATATATATATATATATATATATATATATATATATATATATATATATATATATATATTATCAATTTTTTATCACAAGCTAACAACCGTTATTCTACTGTGTTCACGTGAGATTGCTACTAACAGTGACATTTTTTCTTACAATATGTCACTATTAGTAACAATCTTAAAAGAAGGAAGAGATATGAACGTTTTGTCATTTTCAAAAGATATAAAACAAGCTCAAAACACTAAACAAATTCTAATCTCTCTACTATGTTAGCTCCAAAATATTGTAAAGTTAAAAAGAGACTAATTAAAATAAAAAATATGGCTATATATTAGAAACAAAAGAGTAGTATGGGTACATTTTTATCTTGATCATCAAAGGATATATACTATGGAAATTAAGCACTTCCCATTCATAATAATTTAACAAGTTCATCAGCGATAATAATTTAACAGAAAGACTTTATTATGAATAATTTATATTTTTGGACAAAAAACATACTTCTCTGCTGCTAGGGGACATCAAATTCAAAACTTTAAAAGGTCCAACTATATTGAGATAGTTATTTAGGTATCCTATCTCAATCAAAACATCAAACCCAATCATCATTTTTGTTGACTTTTAATTTATTAAGTCGTTAAAAAGCATAAAAAAAATTTTGTATGTGACTTTTGAGCTAAAACTGAATATTAATAAAAATAGCTTATATAGTATTGATTTGAGCTTTATTGACCAGTAAATAGTTAATAATTAATTTTACCAAATGTCTCTTTAAATATAGTATGTTGTATGACTAACAAAAAAGTTAATGTTATTAGTTGGTTGAATAAGCCAATTGAACCAACTAGTAGTGAAAATCTAACAATCAATTGCCAAAAATATCAAAATCTTTAGATGGTGTTTCTTGATGGGATTTTGGAGGTGGAGTTGGAACTTTAGGGTTGAAAGTTTGGGTAATGAACACAGGGAATGAGACATGTGAATCCCCAACTATGTTAGAACTTGGAATAGCAAATTAAGAAGGGGACGAGAAGGAAGGGAAAGGAAATTCTTCCCTTAAAAACAAATATGGACCCAGATTTATTTGGACTTGGTCTAAATCTGACTCATTGTTATTCCTACAAGCAATCATAATTTCTCTGATTAACAACTAGAAATGGTCATAGGTCTAAAATTTTAATGGACCGCCTCAAATCCACCCCTAACTTTTAAGTCTGAGTTCATTGTTTTGAGACTCAATGGATCCGTGTTCCAAAAACAAGAGTTTGAATTTGGAATTACGATCTTCAGATCTAGACTTGACCCAGATTCTTTCTGGACACACTTAAGACTCACACTCCCTAGTCCTGTTCTAGATCCGACATATTACACAACCCAAAATAAATCTTTAATTCAATCAAAACCTATATTATGTATTTATTTTAGACTTATATACAACCCATAGACCCATTTTAGTACTAATAAAACTTTAAAATGAAAAATGTTTAAGTATGAATAATAAATTAAAAACATCTAAAACCCTAAGGTCCAAACCTATCACATTCGACAAATTTGGATTTGAGTTTAAAATATTCCGACTTAAAATGCTCAATTTTAAATATGAGTCCATTAAAAATTATTAATTTAAATTTAAATCTTATTTGATTCCGACCATAACAATTCCTTATCTCCTATCAACGAAGAAGTTTGTTAGGGACTAGAGAGATTCCTTATTGTTGGATTTGCTTTAGTATTGCACTAGCACATGCTACATCTTTTTTAGCATTTTAACTTTCAAAAATTTCCAAGTGGGTGAATTAAAACAATAAGTAGTCCATAGAGGTCTATTCATGCAACCTAACATTTGCTTTTAAGGTCTAGTTCTTTTCATTTAATTAAAGCTTTTTTAGGTGGTATTATAATGCAACTCACTAATGAGTTGATATATTAAGAGGGGTTCATGGGGTTGAGTAAGATGTTTTAAATTCGTAATTTTTTAATTTAGTTTTCAGTTTTGATTTTGTTTGGTTGATATCTTATGTTAATTAGGTCATGTTAATATTTGATGATTTAATATGAATAAAACAACTCACCTTAAGTCAAAAAATTAGTTAAATTAATAAGGTTGAATGAAAATTTAATATTCCTTAATTAAAATCCATGCTCGTATTTTTTATGGTTGCAATCATCTAAATTAAAAGTTATAACTTACAAGTTTGTTTATAACTCTATTATAAAAAAAATTGATACATAAGTCCAAAAAACCAACTTATTTAATTAAACTTATTTGACTTAATTACTATTTTAGTGATTTGTAATAGACCTATTGTTATAATTATAGTTATTATTAGTAAGGCATAGTTTTACATCATTCAATTATAGCAAAGAAAACTAAATTATAATATACATTATATAAACTTAATAAGTTTGAACTTATGGACTATGTAGTTATACCATAGATTTGCTTGTCAAAGTGTGCCCAAAATATTATATTTTAACTTTTTATTTATTATGAAACTGAATCTATTGGTACTTTTTTATTAATTAACTTAACCTGTTCATCATTATAAGAATTAGACTTAAATAATAATTTTTATTTTATATAGTATTTATCTTATAAGAAAACCTTGTGATTTTGATCAACAATAAATTAATGAACTCTTGAATCGAACTAAATTAGCAAAAAAAGACATCATAATTTATATGAAGAATAATTTGTAAATTACAGTTTTTAAGTTTTGCACTTTTGCGAAATGCAATATTAATATTTATTATTTGCGAATTACAAACATCAAAGTGACAACGTTTACATCCTTTAGGCCAAATCACAGAATTTTAACTATTTTAATGGTCGAAATTTTTTAATTTTGACTAAATGCCGTAGAATTTCCTACTTTAAAGACTATAATTCGCCAAAAAAATATTAAGTAACAAAAGTCTTAAACTTTAAAACTTTAATTCACAAATTATTAACGATCATTGAGACTAGCTAAGAGCTCGAAGCATTGACCGAGAAAAAAATATCTTTAGTGGTCAAAGGATCTATACGACATCGTTTTTCGGAATCTGCTAAAAGTTTCAAACTATCTATTTGAACACCAGAACAATTTATAACTCCACATTTTCCAAGCTACACAGAATTTTGAAGGGAAATTCTCCCAAAATTTGTGGTTGAAGCTCTCCACAATCATCCGAAGGTACTATTTTTTTTAACTGAATTTCATTATCATCGTTCACCATCTTTCTTTGATTCTTTTATTTGAAGTCTTTTCTCCTATTGATTTTTCAATATCGACTGTTCAGTTTCATTGTCGCCACAATCCACTGTAACAATTAATTTGTAATAAAGTTGCATAATCAGTTAGAATTTAGAATGCAATCATATTCAGCTGCTTAAATTTTATTGTGATGACTATTGGATTTATCGTTCTTTGGTTGTTTTAATCAGGTTTAGATAGTCAAACCCAATTTACTGATTAGGGTTTTTTTTTTGTTTATGTTAATGTTTGACATTTTTTGAAATTCTTTCATGTTTTAGCGGTTTACTCAGTTATTTTATTATAATTTTTTTCTTTTAATTGTTGGTTTTGTAATCTGGGTTTGAGTTTGATTATGCACGTTTTAGAATTTAGACTGAGACGTTAAAAGGGTAATTTCTGATGTAATTGAACATGTTTGAAAGTTGACCATGAAGTTTAAAAATTGTGTATGCTGGTTTTGTTTTTCTGTTGGGTAGGAATTTTGAAAGTTTGGCAGTAGTGCTTACTTGGGTTTTGGTTCATCTATGTTGAATGCTGTAGGATAGTTGATAATGGCAGGAAGGAACCGTATGTCTCGTGATGCTTTTAATGATAGACATGGGTACCCCCCAGCTCCAGGAGGACACATTGTTCGGGGCCCTATGCTGAGACCACCACCTCCTCATCCCGCCATTTTGGAGGAAGAAATTGAAATACAGCGTGGAGAGATGAGAAAACTCTTGGATGATAACAGAAGGCTTGCTGATGATCGCGTGACTTTGCAGCGAGAGTTGAATGCTGCTCGTGAAGAAATTCACCGGATGAATATTGCCATTTCTGAAATACGTGGGGAGCATGAGGTTCATTCGAGGGAGCTTGTTGAAAAAGGTCTGAAGTTGGAGGCTGAGCTTCGTATGGCTGAATCCTTCAAGAAGGATGCCACACGACTGCGTGCGGAAGTTCAAAATCTAGAAAAGATACGACATGAATTAAGTGCACAAGTTGCAGCATTCACAAAGGATTTGACTAAGCTACAAGCTGAGAATCAGCAGATTCCACATGTGAAAGCAGAGATTGACAGTATACAGAAGGAACTGATGCATGCAAGGTTTGTGGCTAGATATTTCTTTCTACTGTTAACTTTACAGGCATACCAATGCATGTGATGTCAACAGAGGGAAAATAACTATTGCAATTTTAATGATTTTCATTTCAACGTTTGCAGAGCTGCTATTGATTATGAAAAGAAGGCTAAAATGGCGCTTATGGAACAGAGGCAAGCAATGGAAAATAATGTGATTTCTATGGCACGCGAAGTTGAAAAGCTACGGGCAGAACTCAGTAGCAGTAATGCTAGAACATGGACAGCTGGTAATTGTTTGAATTTTTGTACTACCTTTAGTTGTTCACTATATAAATGTAAACAATCCACACTCTGTTGTTGAGGTGAATAGTGGCTTGTTTGGTCTCGTTGATGTTTTTGGTTTGGAAATTGTCTTTTATTGTTTTCCTGATGACTAAGGTCATTCTTTAGGGTGCCCATGAAAATTGGAATGTTTTTAGGACAAACTTCCAACTTTCTGAATCAATATTATGTTTTTAGTTTAGCTGTGTAGGTATACCTAGCGTATCTGCCTGATTCTTGTCTGAGATCCTTAGGGCTTAGTCACCAATTTTAAACTTTCCTCAATCGCAAAATCAACGGCATTTTCACGCATGATCAGAAGCATGCTTGACGAGGGGGAAACATTAGGCTACACGTATGATGCTGGTGGGAGTGTTGGTTGGTATTATTTTTTATGGTGGCTGGGAGGGCTTTTTCATAAGGATATGCTTTTACTCTCTTTGTTTCTTTTTTTGCGCTTGTAATTTTGAATGATTACAAATTATATAGTAACAAATTTTGTTACTTATGCATTTTTTTATTCGTAGCCACTCACTTAATTAAACTTGATTGCTTCTTCACATTAATTTTTTTTTTGATAGCCTTTGTTTAGCATTTCTAATTATATCCCTTTTGGTTTCAGATTTATATATATTTTTGGTTTAATTATTATACAATAAGTTATATTTGCTCATTAAATCATGTGCCACTTATTTATGTGAAATTACAAACGCCCTTTGCTATCAAGGGTCAATTAAAATTAATCTCTTTGTAATCACTAACAAGAGTTAGGTTGCATACATCCAACCAGCAAATCCTGCCTAGATGGGAGCGGCTTGATGGTTTGAAGTGATGGATGTTTGGTTGTTTATGATCCATTTTGTTATTAAATCGGTAGAAAACTAGAAATCTGACAGTTAATTTAATTCCTTTTTTGGTATTCTCTTACGAAAATATAAGGAAATTAAAGCATTACTATGTTTAGCTACATGTGCACAGTTTTCCACTGCTTTTCCATCGGTTTTTGAAGGTAAACCAATGTTACATCAAATGAAATTCAATCTGATACGAGAGACGGTAACGGAAACGAGAAACGTTAATTTTCGAGTTTCGGAAACGTATGAATCGTAAGAAATGTAGGTTTAAATTTATTTAACAACAAAAAACAAAATGAGTAAACAAGGTTAAGAAAAGAAAATGACTAAAAAGAAAAAATAAGGAAATCAAGAAAATAAAAGAAATGCTTAAGTATTAATAGATATTTTAGTATGTTTTTGGGCTTAAAAAAATCATTTGGGGAATGTAGTTTCGGAAATGTTAATATAAAGTTTCGGAAATGAAAGTTTTGAAACGAGATTTGTGGGAAGTTTCCTATTTCGTGTAGTTATGGGTAAAAGTTAAAATAATGTCAAAAAATCAACCCCAATATAACTGAATGATTTTCACAGATTTACTTATGCTTTTCCGCACTTTTATGTTTTAGTAAGTAATAACCAAACAATTCAAGTATAAGCATTTCTCACTTAGTATCTTTTTGCATTGGTTTTCTCTTTAAGCCGAAGTTACAAATCTTTGAGTGTGTGAAGGTCGTTAGGGATCATCATTTGTCAGTTTTTTGTGTCTCTCACTCGGCTTCTGACACAATATCCTGGGCTTATCAATATCAAGGTGCAGCATATGGGATGAAGCGTAGCAGTCCCGAGGCTGTCTATCCTGGTCATTATGGAGATCGCCATGGTCTTCATATGGTAGGAGTTTTTCTTTTGTGGGTCACACATTTTCTGTTTGAGCCTTGAAATAATTTTTTTTCTAATGATAAAACGTTCCTTAGGGTGCTGCTGATAAGGGTCCTCTCTATGGGCCGGGATCAACTACTTGGGGTGGAGTTGAGAAGCGTGCACGAAGATGAAGATTTATCTTGATTATGGATAAGCCAAGGCTTACCCCTTGCTTTGCTTCTGTCCATGTATGCAAAACGTTAAAGTTGGTAGATTCATTAGTTTTCTTGTTGGGTTTATATTTGTGGAGGGGCTCTGGTTTGCTGGTAAAAGTATTATGGACATGCCACTGCTACTTTTGGCTTGTCAATGTAGACAATTGTCTTTTATTACCATGTGTCCTATGGTTTTCTGGTACTTAAATTTGCTTATCTATATTACTTACATTTTTTCTGTGTTTGCTTCTGAACTATCCTAGACATTACTTAGTGATAATAATTAGAAAATAGACGTAGTAATCAAATTTATTACGGGGTGATTGTTTCTTTGTAATGTGTGGTTAGGATTGGGTTTTGTAATGTAAAATGGGCAATTCTTTTTTTTGCAAAGGGAAATGGAGTCTGGTAGATTGGATGGGAGGTAAAACAAATTTTATTCCCTACAAAATAGCAATGGGGGTGACATGTATAATGAGGTGGCCATTGAAATTGGAGAGAAATGCATTTTTCCATTCATGAAGAGAGAAAATTGGTTTTGGGGAGGTGAGTTTCCAAGGCTGTTATGCAAAACATCTTTTTGGTTTCCCACTCTGTCTTCATGGCAACTTAAATTAGGGAATGTTAGTCGGTTACTGAATGTAGCATCACCAAATTTTACTCCATTTCTCTCTGATCCCAAACTTCCATTTCCACATAACTTAGCCCTTTAGTCATTTTCTCTCTCCTTTTTTTTCCAAAATGTGCTTCTCAAGTTGATGTATAATAATTACCACTTGCTGTTTATTTGTGATCACTAATATTTTTTGTGCAGGGTACATTGTTATTGGAAATCCAATGTTGGTATCCTTTTGCCTTATATGTATAATGATTTGGCGGAATGAGAGTATATGATACATCTTGTTTTAGAAACGCTTTGTGATGCTCGTTTCAACAAAGGATTGTTGTAGAAGATGGAGGTAGTTGAAATGCAGATGCTTAATGGAATGATTGGTCAAACTTTGAAGGATAGTATTCGAAACTTGTGAAAAGCTTTAGATATCGCATATATTGAAGATAAGATGAGAAAGAGTTGTCTAAGATGGTTTGAGCATGTGCAACATGGAGAGTTGGCAAACCAATGAGGAAGATAGAAAGTTGAAATTTGAATGATTTAAAAAGAGAGTGAAGGAGACCGAAGATGACTTTGAGGGAAGTAGTAGAAAAGGATTTGAAAATTGGTGAGATGGTTGATATTCGAAATGAATGAAGAAGGAGAA
This sequence comes from Amaranthus tricolor, assembly GCF_026212465.1. NCBI lineage: Eukaryota > Viridiplantae > Streptophyta > Magnoliopsida > Caryophyllales > Amaranthaceae > Amaranthus > Amaranthus tricolor. The sequence goes on along the minus strand of NC_080051.1, from coordinate 21,017,891 downwards.
TTCATATGAATGACCACCAGGCTTCATCTATTGGTTAATGTAATTGACCCTAATCTTTTGGGATCAATGCTTTGTCATTGTTTTTGTCATTTGTGGAGCTATTCTTAAGTCTCTACTTAAGTGTGTTCTTGTACTGCAGCTATATGTTTGTAAATTATATCTACATTGATTTCAGGCAAGATAAATAGTTGTGGTACCATTTATCTTTTTGACCGCTTGTCAACTCCGAGGTCATATGTTCACCAAGATAAATCCCCGTATGGGATCAGAATAGGAATTCTCGGAGAGATTACAGCTTAATGACATGATATATTTCTTGCGTTTGTTGACTCTGGGCATCTCAAATTGCTATCCAACGCTACAGGGGATTTTTGTATACCTTCATCATGGCTCTTATTTGTTTTGTTTGTAGTTTTGTTTTGGTCTTTCATTAAATGAAGAGAAGTTTTCGAGAAATAGGATTGCAGTAGCTTTGCATAGCATATTTCTGCTGTATATATGTGGCTATGCTATGGATTTGTTGTTTCAATTTGCTCGTGTGGGGTCTATTGATATGTAATATATCTTTGTTGGATTAACAAGTGATACCTAGTTAGGGACTTTTGGATTAAAAAAAAGCAATTCTCTTTATGTTACCTGGTAGTTGGTACATATCAGTTTTCTTGATTACATATTACTCTTTTTCTCAACCAAATTCATCATGCCATTTTGGAAACTTGTTGGCTCGATCCTGAAATTCTTGTTACCCGATTAATGCTTTCTTCTTTCTCTTTGCTGTAGCAAACAATGATGATAAACTTGCTTACTGAAGTATTCCCATTGCGGCATTTTATTAACTCTTGATTACTGAAGAGTTGTGGTTTTCCCTTTTTGTTGTTGATCCCTTTCTCTTCATTCCTTTGCCCATTAGATAATCCCAACAATTGGTACTTAGTTTTATCTGGGACTCATATAGTTTGCAATCTCTTCTGTTGGAATGAGGAATTTTGGGTTTTTAAGTCCTTGTGGATAGTTATTAGGTGTTTTATAATTACTATGTAGAATTAAGTTATTATTCTTGGTTCATCATATCATGTTCGTCAAGCTATTTATGATGGAAACTATTGGCATTAGTTCAACTATTGCTGAACATGGATGCAGATTGTCATTTGTAGCTACTTCGATTGAAATTTGAAGAGCCTTTTTAGAGATCAGTGAAGTATGAGTATGATTGGATTGACACTTATGCAGTGTGTTCTGTCAAAGATGTTGATTGTCTCTAGGTTTTCAGAGAATCAGGTCTTTAAGTATTGAAAGGAGAAGGCAGTTTTATTACATTTTTTTTGAAATATTTAAGGAATTACTGTAAGGCTGTATATGCTCAGTGTTTTGGGGAAAAAAATTGTTGTGACATGAATACTTGAAAGACATGTTAATCACTACTCCATGTCCGATTCTTCCCTTGTACATGCTTTTCCACCATCACTTTCCCTCTCTATTCTCTGTCTCTTTGATCTTTTATTCTGCGTAATGTCCTGAGTGGTTAGATGCACTGGCTGGTTCTTGCTTAAACTTCCAATTACTGATCTGAAGAAGACAAATCCAGAATGATGAGCAAGCATCAGCAGCTGTTTAGAGCATCATCAGCAGGTATTCTTGTCTTGTCACATACTTTAAAATCCACTGAGCATCGTGTATAACTACATGAGGCTATAATCTATCTGCACATTTTGTAACTTACGAGTAACTTAGGCTATATGCACCAATTTTAGTTTATCAGTTCTTATATGGAGTCAGAATTTTTATTCTCCACTGAGACTTTTAGTTTGAAGGGAATGAAGTGAGCCTTTTCATCTCATCCATACCTTTAAGACTATTTAGTATGCTACTCGTGTTCAAATATGGGTATGCAATATTTGCTTTATCCTTAAGGAATAGAAACGAAACCCATCTCAGGAAGCTTGAATACTTTAAGAATGTTTTTCATTCTCCAACATGGATTATGATATTTTCTTTATTGTATGCCTTCAATTTTATTGGCCCTAAGTTTTTTTATGTTAGTAAAACCTAGTTTCTTAGTGATTTTGGAATTTTGAAGCATAGGAATTTGAGCAACCATCCTTTTTTAGGGGTCTTTAATTGTTGTTTTTATGGAGATTATTTAATGTTGAATTGAAGGCATTCATGAGCTCGAGAACTTCCGTGATTAGTCATTGACCCCGGCAATTATTGCATTCAATGGATAATAATCAAGATTGCGCATAGGTTTAGGGTAGACTCAGCAGATGCAAATATAGAGATTTTTGAGCCGTGTTTGAACTATGTTCATGATTCGAGTCAGAAGCGGGAAGATTTCCTCTTGACATAGCTGACAAGGAGAGTGCTGTAAAGATGGGTAAGATTGCTTACTTGGTATAGATGGGGAATAGGGGCTGGCACACGGGTTTGTGCATGAAGCGGACTACACCGAAGAGGTCCAGCGCCAAAAAAGATTTACGCGGAATATAGCAGAAGGTACCTTAGAGGTGTTGCCTTTAGGCGCTGAACCAGCGCCAAACACCGAATGACATCTACATATGGCATGGTCGTTGCTTCATAGCTCGCAGGTTTTGAAGTAAAACGGGCTTGGGCGACGAGTAGTAGCCATGTTGATGGTGTTGGTGTCATAAGTTGTCCCTGTATCAGTTTCCTGCATGCAACAAATGAGAGCTTTGTTTAGCTTAGGAGTTTAACATAAACTTGTTAATAAAACTGCACAGCACTATAGCTAGCTTTCTTTGAGTTTTACAGTTTTATTATAGTTATCATTTTATGTATTTAGAGGTATGTTGTATCTATGTTTTGGTCTAGCTAGAGTTGTTTGTTAGATCTGATTATTGAGTCTATATACCCATGTCTAACTTGAACAAAATGGTTATGTTAACTCAGAATATGTAAACTCTACATATGTAAACTGGCCGCTTATGCTGTAGTGACTGATGATTACTTAGTAGTATAACCTTTCACTGTATTGCCGATTGCCTTTATGACCAATTGCAAGTCATGCATTCATTAGTTTTTAGGAAGGCGAAGGTCATAGGAAGTTCGATTGACAATTGGCGTTTTGTTTCACTTGTAATACTTGTGCTATAGAGTTTCTCTTCTGGATGATTGATGCTTCTTTTCTGTATGACTTGTCTTTTTGTGACTGTTTTCTTGTGGTTATTTCTTACTTTATTTAAAACTGATACTTTTCTTACTCATTTCTCTGCAGATTTGTATGGCATCCGCCATGAGCTGCATGCTTAAGACTGCCAAATAGGTATTTTTTTTTGACAACATATGTTACTGTGTTTGTTGTTTTTGGGGTAAGATTGAGGAATGGGAAAAGGAAAAGGAGGAAGTCTCCAGCGCTCGAGGGTCTTTGTTTCTATTTTGTTTGAAAGGGATGTGAACTCTTTAGGGCGATCCCCTTTCATGCCCAGCGTAATACTTGATTGGAGTTTTCTTCTGCAACCCTTTTTCAATGATAAATGACAAATAATCAGAGAAACATTTAGTGGCTTTACTTTTGGTTGTCTTTAGTTGTATTGCTTGCTTAGTATTATAAATATACAAATACCTATTGGTAACCTAAGTGAGAGTTCTTTGTGTTAAGAGTACTTGAAGAAGAAATGGGAAAGCTTCGAGGAGGAATAACATGAATTCAACTATTGTGGGAGCCGTTTATGGGATATATATGCTCAGCTCTTTCTGTTTTTTGCATTGCCCCTCAACTTATGCTTTCCTTTTACTGTGCTGGTTTCTTAAATTTCGAAGGAAATGAAGAGTGAGAAGTTGAAGCTTAGAAGGGTTATAGTTTATGATATGTTCTTCCCAACTTTTTGATTCTTGTGAGCAACTTTATTTCTTAATGTCCATTGTGAAGAACAAATGAGAGTAAATGGTAACAGTAAATAAAAAAATAAAAACTGTCAGTGAACAAATAAGAAATTTTGATTGCCGAATTGAGGAGGGCCGAGGTAAAGGAGTGTAGAGGTGAAATAATTAATTGTGGGATGTGGCTCATTGTTTCTTTTTGGGTTGTCCTTTTTTTGTTTTTTTCCACTTTTTTGTAGCTTATTAAGTCAAAGAGGTTGATATTGTTCAAATTTGAAAATATTATGTGCGCAAGGAGTTAAGGCTTGGAAGGTGGCATGAAAGATTGAGAAATTAAGTTTTGTTGAAATAAATTGGGTGATAAAGTGGTAGGACTGAAGGTGGGGGAAGGTTAGGTACTCACTTAGGTTATATTACGGTTAATTGCATGCTAAAAATACTAAAACAAAATAAGGACAAACGAAAAAGAAAGAGGGGGGAATCAGAAACTAAAAAGGTGTCAAGCAAAAAAAACCATCTCAAATGATGAAAAGTTTTGGAGGCCTCATGCTTTCCTTTCTCGATCAGTGAATATGAAACAGATATTTGATTGTAAGAAGGTATGCCAGTATAAAGAAGAACTTCGAAGAAGAGAGTAAAAAATGAAGAATCTAGAAAAATCAAGACTGAAAATCGAAGTAAAAGAAAATTAAAAGAACATTACATGGAAAAACCATCCAAAAGAAGTAGACAACAAAATCAAAAAATTTTAAAGAAAAGCAAAAGCCCAACAAGCGCACAAAAGTGTGCTTCTTCCGTATTTCTCTTAGCTCAAACGAAGAAGAGTAAATTTCTAGAGCATGCCTTAAGGGCGCCTGAAAGGCTCATACAGCATTCATGTTTAATATATGTCCACTCTGAACTAGAATACTTGAGGATGTTTTATTCAAAGGAAACTAATTTTATTTGGACCGGATCTTAGGTTTCTGAAAGACAATTGATGCTGCACATAAGTTGGAAGGAAAGTTGGTGTGGGGGTTAGAAAGAGAGGAGGGGTGTTTTATTTTTTACTTATTTATTTTATAGTCGGAGGCGGATTAGAGATATAAAAATTTTGATATAACCTAGGATTAGTTAGGTACCGGTACTGCTTTTATATGGTAGCCAGTTAACTCCAGATGACAATTGCTACTGATTGGGCTTTCCTCAAAGGGAGTAGTACTCACATGGTTTAGTTGAATTTTTAGTTTGTGGTGGTTTTGGCCATTAGGAGTTGGGACGGAGACCTTGTTTTGGTGGCAAATTTGTCAAAGAGCGCTATCTTCTTTTATGTTGACAGGGTGGGATGTTACTGTATTTTAAGTTATTAAAAATGAGAAATTCACCTTACGAATGTTCATTTTCATTTTCATGTTCACAGTCTTTGATTTTCCTATAACAGTTTTGACATCCCTTTCATAAAATACATGGGACCAAGATTCTCAATTTCTGGTTCTTTGTTGTTAGTATGTAAAATTACAATCATGTTCAACATTTTGGTTTAGCACTCCATGAGTTGAACTAGAAAATTTTGTCATGTCAATTTCTTTATCGTGCTTGTCTTGTTTATGAAACAAGCATTAAAAAGGCACATTATATTGATTCTCTACTTCACGTGGTGAAAATAGGTGGGAGAATCTTTGATCTCTTTCCCTGTATTGGAGTTTGTGTATCGGGAAAGTTGCTGCTGTTTGATAGCTCTTCCAGAGATCCGTCCTCCCTCACATATATCGGATAAGATACCAAATGTACACCTTGCATGTCCACAACTTCTTCTCCACTATATGTCTTCCACATCTGCTCCCCAATAGAACATAGTATGTCCACACATTCCTTGCTATGTGGCTCGTTGAACTCTTTCTCCTGTCTTCCTGTGTGCTCGTACCATAGAGACATCCGATATGCATAAATATCTGTATTCTTTGTTTCCTTCTCTCCTTCTATCTTAGTTTGATAACATCCAATTGCAATCTCTGTGTCTCTTGCCCCATCCATAGATCTCTGGTTTATGTTTGCGGATCCTATCAAGATGTATATATCGTCGACTGGCAGAGAGATTGTGGGAAACTAATTAGTAACAATAGTTAAGTTAAAGCATCAAGTTTAACTGGATCTAACTAAAGTTCAGTATTTGATTTTCAAATGGCCTCCTTGATCATGATCATAAATAAACGTTTTTGTATTATCTTTTTTACTTCAATCTAGGCCAAAATTTATTAACTTAATCTTAGGTAAGGATTTATGGTATGAGCTTTAAATTTTGGGGGGATATAGATTAAGATGATCTGACACATGTGTATCTTCAGATTCTATTGATGACTAAAGATAAGCTTGTTTATCTCAAATTTAACCTTCAATTTCTTTAACTGCAAATTATAGACCCGACCTAATTTTGACTTGACTTCAAATTTGAATTTGTGACCGCAAGACCTGACCTAGAATTTCTGTCTCAAACCCTAAATATACCTGTATGCACTCTTCTAAGAAACTAGAGCAGGAAAGTTGAGTTTATGAAATACATTGCATACCTATCATGAGCTTGGAGTGGACATAGATCATGAACCTTCTATTTGTTTGGGCATTCCAGTATGATGTTAAATGATGAGGAGAATATGGAGGAACAAACTCTCCTTCTCTCTTTTCTTCCCTGTTAGCAAGGCAGAAAAAGTTCAAATAATCTCTAGGATGTGCTTTCTCTCCTGTTTCTTTTATTGCTTGTCCTATTAATCTATACATTGTTGCCATGGTCTCCCATGTCCAATGTAATATATCTTGTACGCTTTCACTCTCTGGTATCCCTTCTGGCCACATGGGTATTATCACATACACTGAGAATCTCTGTCTTGCTTTAATTTTATTTGCTACCTTTAATGCTATCTCAATAGGGATCAAATTTCTGCATCCACTGTTCTGATCTTTTTCCCATAAATTGCACCCTCCTATAAAATACTGATTCTCTATGTATATGAATCTATCTGCTTTTCTTATTGCCTCTATATAAGCTTCATGGATGCTCTGCTCAGTGCTAACTATGTTTGATGATGGACTTGCAGAGAAATGGTCCATGGACCGAAAAACCTGCACTTGCCAATTTCTGTCAGAGATGCTTGGAGGAGAAGACGTATGGAGTTTTCCTATGGTGCTGGCTGGTATTAGTAGAGAAGGTTCGCATTGCTTAAGCCATCTCTGTTCAAAGTTGGTAAGCACGTCCCAGGCTGCTTCACCTGTTATACTAGCATGTACGTCATGCCAAGGTTCTCTTGGTCCACCTTTATGGAGGCTAGCCCCTGTAATGTTCGTTTGGTAAAAATCATGGGCATGGGATTCGGTGTTTAGTGTTCGAAAAAGGGAATGTTGTTCTGTATCATAGCGACCATCACAGAGATCTACTCCACCTATGAAGCTCATTATTTCCCTATTGCTTGGGGAGTTTTCTACTTTAGTATCTATAGTAATAGTTTTCTGATGGTGGCTGAATAATGTAGGAAACTTCTTGTGCAATCGTGGGCATAATCTGCACACCACTCTTGTGTTTTTGAAGTATGCGAAAGCATCTTCATCATGAGTCTTCATTAAGCCCTTGTTCTTGATGAGTGGTATGGATGTTTCGTCATTCCAGAGCATTATTCTTACCGCCACTCCCTCTTCTGCTTTCTGTTTGAGCAATTCACCAATTGTCACTCCTCTTGCTCGTGGAATTTCTGTTTGATGATCTCGTACCTATCATGTCAGCTTATTAGAAACACAGAAAAATAGAAGCATAGTTGGAGTACAATATAAATCTTAAGCTGCATTTTCTCTAAAGGTTAAGAGACTCAGTTGTTCAATCCACAAAAAATTCATTAATTGGGGATACTGTTTGGTTACCAGCACCATCTTGGGATTCAGTGACCATCCTGCTATATAAATTAAATGTTTTGCCCCTTCCAGTGCCTTGTATACATCTTCCCAGAGTTTTCGCGGAATGCTATGATCTGGCAATTTTGGTTGGAAAGAAGGAAGATGGTGAGCATCGTGATAAAGTGTCACATTGCAATTAGATCGTTGTGGAAATGTTGCTTTCCGTAGGCCCTTGAAGTCACCATTTTCAATCAACCTTTCCCAGCTTGGCTCCAAGTATGCTGGTTTGAACCATAGGATGAATTGTAGCCCTAATTTTGGCTTAGGCTTTTTGTCTTCTGATAGCAAGGGAAAAAAGCCATTTATTAAGCTTGCTTGAGTAACTAGCTGTTGTGCCTGAAATTGTATCTTCCCCAGGATGGAACACTTGGTTTTTACAGTGATAATAATGAGCGAGTCCATTGGATGAGCACACTGTATCTGGAAGGTCTGGTTCCAAATTCTATCATGTTCACGCGTTGTTTTTGCCATTTTGTGCTCGCCTATCCTGATTGTCACATATGCTGGTCTACTGCTTGCTGATAAACACTGCACAATTTGATCAATTATAAGCCTTTGCTCCATTTATTCAACTCATTAGATAGATGATAATTCCATATTCTATTAGTTTTCTTTACTTGCACCCTGATATGATGATTGCTGTGATTTTTCCTGTGGATGCTTATCTTGTGTTGTTTGCAATATTTTTATATTTAGGTCTTTATTTTGATCCTTATTTTTTCCTCTATTAGTACTGCTGTAATTTTCTTCTATTACATGCTTTTTATAATGTATAACATACCTATGTTTCTTGGGCATATTGTACTCTAATGACTTTGGACCATCAGCAATACCTCCCCCCTGGTGTGAGCTTGTTTTGCTGCAAACACCAGAGTAGAAGGTCTTACCTTGACACTTCATGAAGAGTGTATTTACATTGAAGTGGATGACCTACGCATAACTGATAACACATAGGCCCTGTTGGCTTTTGGGTTTGAATAAATAAAGACAACAGCCCTCCTTTCACGTGTGCTTGTTTTACTGTTCTCTGTTTTCCCTTTCCCCACTCTACACACTGTTGGATAGGAGAAAATGGAGGGAGAGGGAGGGGAGGAAACGGATGGATTAGATCACCCATTTGAATACTAGTAGGGGAAGGGAGGAATTGTAGGGAAGAGAATTAGGAGGAGCAACTCCACAATTTTAACAAAACAAATATTTCCAAGATAGGAATGATTCGGAAGGAAAACACACTTATCTTTACACCCTTCCCTCCCCTCCCCTCCCCTCGGAAAAATGTCATCCGAACATAGGCAAGTGAATAGAGCTATTGAGAATGGTGGGGTGGTGGTCTGGTGAGTATTGTGAATGTCGATGATTGATCATAGAACAAGGGAAGGAAAGGGCAGAAGAGTTTGTTTGCTGAAAGGGCGGCTAAGGGTTAGGGAAGTTATATGAAACTAAACAAAACGCTATACGTAAATTATGTAATTCTTTAAATGAATAATACAGGTCTCAAGTAAATTTGTAATAATGATATCAACTAGCAGAAAAACCCACCTGAACGTCAATTTTTTATCAATAAGTCATTTCATGCTTTCTGTGAGTATAATTATTTCTTAACTGCACCATTGTTCATGCTGTTAATTTGGGGACTGAAATTTTGAATCTATATACTACACCATCACACTCAATTTGCGACATTTACAATTCCAAAGTAAGAGCTCTTTGTGATAAATGTAGCAAAATGAGTGGGACTGAGGGGGTATTATTTGTTATTAGATTCCGGTATCTAAATTCTATCCATGCAGTGACTGATATCGTATACAGTATCAAAAAAGATGAGTTAGCCACCCCTTTTTCTACCCTGTTAGGCTCACTATTTTGATGCAGTGATAAAATTGTAGAAAAAGGATTTCCAAAATTCTGAAATGCATTTCTCATTAGTACTTACACTGAAGGGGAAGGATGGTGCAAAAGGTGTTGCATGAAAGATGGTGACCTCCAATGTCCCATGAAGATACTTATTCCCTTCCATCTATTCCGAAAGCAGCCTGTTTCTACTGATTGGGTGTTTGTGAATGAGAGTCGAGGATTTGATTTGGTTTGTTCGGAGAAGAGAATTAGGAGATTATAATTGCTCTTATTGTCTTGCAGTCTTGCTCTTATATAAGATTACTTAATTTAATTAATTTTGAGTATTGAAGTGTAAGGCAGTTTTTAGGGGGTGAAACTTGGATTGCAATTGTACCTGGGAAGTTATAGAAACTTGTAAAACTTTGTAATTTAGTCTTAGAGGCAACCTTCCTGCCAAATAACAGGATTTCCCTTTAAGCTCAAGTTAGTTAAACTCTAGTTTTGTAGTCTCATAGACTTATGATAGTAGTAGTACATTAGTCCCGATCATGGCGATGCGATTCTGCGTTGTACTTATTCAAAATAAGATTATGCGTCTTTCTTCACATGATTTATTGTAAGTTTTGCTCTCTTTCGAGGGAAAATTGTGGCTTATACTCAACCTGAGGTGATTATGTATTGGGGTTATCTTCTTAACTAAAATTAGGTTGATGTTGATATATGTTCTTATCAAGTTGATCTAAAGTAACTGTCTGTGGTATTGATTGGTCATAATTTGTTGGAAGTTGTCCATGGATATTTGTATTTGGATTAGTTTGGTCTGTTGCTTATGATTTTCTATTATTTTTCAATGGAGTAAGATGTTAATAATGTGCTATTTTTTCAAACCTGTGCAGTTGTTTATTTGTCATCCTTTTCTTCCCAGCAAATCTGAAAGATGTACAAGGCTTCAAGTCACCTCAAACCAGCCTTACGGACAAGAAACGGAAAACTTTTGAGGATCTAACTACTGTTGCTGAAACTGTGAGTAATGTAAAACGCATTTTTACTTTTTTCTTGTAACATTTTTGCTCCCTCGCTTAGCTAGTCTTTACACTTCTGCTCCGCCCCTCGAACGTCAAAATATATGGAGGCTTGAAATAAGGTTTGAAAACTGCCTAAAAATGGACAAACGTTCGGAAACTACGGAAGTAGTGTTTATACATTTCTTTCATTGAATATCAACCATACAATTTAATTTTTTTTTTTGTATGCGCTTCCAACAACTAAACGGCTCAGCTTTGTAGTACAAATTCAGGGATACGGAGGAGTATCGATTATAATTAAGAAAAATAAATGGATGATATAAAAAGGGATGGTGTCTTGTTCAATTTGATACAGACCAAGGCACATGGGAATACAAAGGTGAATTATTAGTGATAAAAAATGGGAGAGGCATCATAATGATTGGCATGTACTTGGTCGTAGGGATGTAATGTGCACAAGTACGTTTTTGTTATTATTGTTTGATTGTTATGGTTATTTCGGATGTTATTATTCATTCTTATTATTTAAGTAATCACTCTTTATAATTGATTACCATCCACTCAAAATCATTGTACTCCGAAAGCATCATAATTTTACTCAAGCAAGCGAGTAAGCTTTTAGGAGGGGCTGATATTTATAGTACTTTCTCTGTTTTATTTTGTTTGTTACATTTGTCGTTGTACACCTTTCAAGTATTATTCGAGTTTCAGTATCTATAAATATCTTTCAAGTATTATCATGTTGGACCTAGGTTTGAGAATAAGAGCTAAGATGAGCTGTTTTTTGCATAGCAAATCTGAGTGAAGCTTGTGGATATTCTTGTCTCTCTGCTCAGTTTATAATTAATTTTGTTTCCACTCTTTTCCTTGCTAAACATATTTTTTTATTGGCAGCTAAGAACGGTGGAAATTGTAACTTGATGAACATGAATATAATGCAAGTAATAAGATGAAATTTGCAAAAAAAAAAAAAAAAAAATAAAATAAAATAAAAAAATAATTACAGGATAGGTATTGTAAGTAATAAGATGAAATTTGTAAATCTGAAATTTGTTTAACATCCTTTATCCTAGACTAATGTATTGTATTTTTGTGTTTATAGGTTAGGTGAGCAAGTAGCTCAACTGAATATACAAGAATTACATCTATTATGTATGAATGTGAGGAACATAAATAAGGGAGAGAGAATAACAAGAGCATGAGAGAGAGATAATAGTATATAAAGCACAACTGCACAAGCTTTATATTTCGCTTGGCGAAAAATACATAAGGGCAAATATATTACAAATTATTGTATGAGATAATCGAGAAATGCATCTTATGTATGGGTTAAATAATTTATTTAGTACATATTATTTGAATATAAACTTTCTATATAAGATTGTCCCATCGTAAAATAGTCTCTTACAAGAGAATATATATATATATATATATATATATATATATATATATATATATATATATATATATATATATATATATATATATATATATATATATGAACTGACAACAATGATAAAAAAAGTCGGGGCTAAAAGTCATATGTGACAACAGGCTAGGGTGCTTGTTTGAGCACACCTAATGCTCGTTTGAGCACTCTAAGTCAATTTTATGAATTAATACTACTGATTAGATCTATCTTCTGATCTATTCCAAGTAGTATCATGATACTAATATCGTCAGCAACTACTCTTGTGAGAGACCGTCTCTCAAGGAGACGAGTGCGTCTCTCGGAGAGACAGTCTCTCGCAACAATTTGTGTATCGTTAGTTTCTACTTTCTAGGGATGACTTCAGTGTTGTTTCAACCAATAATAAAAGGTATTCACATCAAGTTGTTTTTTCTTTCAATTTAATAGGTCTTCAATTATAAGTCAAGAAATCAACTCGACAAAAATTCAACGTAAAAGTTTAGTTTGAACTTTTGATTGAGGTATTAATATATGGTATATGCTCTATCAACAAGTAGGGCTTCAAACCTCTCCATAACAATCATTGAATGGGTGGTTCTAGACATATTTCGAGTGCATGATTGCTTAGTTTCAAATTGCTTAAAGATGCTTTTTTTTATATAATTTAAGTTTTGCAGTTTATACTCAATTTTTTGTATTTACTAGATTCGTTTGATTATAAGATGATTTTGTGTTGTTATTGCTGTTTATGAACGAATATTAAAGCATAATTTATTTTGTTTTGGAATGAAATCATACATTTTAGAGTTAAGTACTTTACGCTTAATAAGTTTTTCTTTAGTTATTCGTAAAGGGCGTAAATACCCCTTTATAAAAGAATTGTAAAAAACAGAACTATAATCGTTGTTCCACCCCTTAAATCATTGCTATGCTATTTGTCTCACAATGACATAGTAGAGACTTTAAATTAGTTGCAAAACATTGAAAAAGCTACTAAAGAAGTAATTTTGGGAAGACATCCAACGTGATAATATAGGAGTTTACAGAATTATATGTCAAATCATTACACCTTACAATCACCAACATCCAAAGACTAAATGATGATAGTGGCCTCAAATCAAATGGGTTTTGAGACAATTAAAACTCTGTATGTTTTGTAATTAATAATATGACTTTTTATGTATATATAACCAGGGTCGTTTCATTTAGTTTAGGATCCTAGTGTAAAATAATAATAATTATAATATTTTCCATTTATTTTGTATTGTTGATATTTTAACTATTTTATAAAAAAGTCCTAATAACTCATATTATATAGCAAAAATATAAATTTATACTTAAATTATATTCAAGAAAATATTAATCTTGTATATGAAAAAATATTTTTTTGGCCTAAAAATATAGGGCCCTGAACGATTGACCGCTTTATCTTAAACATATGGTCTCGTATGGATTCCACCACAGGCTCAGCAATGGCATGGCAGAGAAATAATATGATCACCCATTCCATGTCTTTCTTTTCCTCTCCTTTAGAACTTCAATGTGCCCACTTACCGCATTGATTGATTATAAAGTTTATTGAAAAGAGATATTTAATGCTTTAAGAATACCAAAAAGTTTTTATAACACGTCTATATGATATTAAATGGTGGTAATTACTGAGAATAAAATTTAACGTTGATTTTTATGAAATGTGACTCATGAACTCCTATAAACTTATGCATTTCTTTACCCGGGGCCAGCTTTGGGTAAGGACAAGATGGGCCTACGTCCAAAATTCACCAAAAATATACAATTATGCCTCTACCAAAGATTGAACTCGGGTCCTTAACAGGGTGATGGGCACGTGACCACATTGCCAGGAGTTGTCATTATGTTAAAATTCTTGTTTATAGACTATTATCCAGTACTACTATTTAAGAGATCAAACGAAATTTACCAATAGGCATTAATTTGTACATAATTAATATTCTAATTTTCTTTTTGGCTTAATTTTTTTAAGGCTATTCCCTAAATTTACAATTTATCTTTTTTACTTTTTCTAATTATTTCCTATTTTGATTAATGTAAAATGTCATTTTTTTTTATTAATAAATGTGTTTTTATTGAAAATTGAAAATGGAAAAATAAAGAGTGGGTTGAATCAAAACATGAGGTCTCTTTTGGTGTTTTCAATGCAAATAAGAAATAAATACATGATTTGCACATGTCTATATTAATGTAAAATTAGATTTTTTTTTATAATTTGTAGGTACTGTTTTACAATGAAAATATATTATTTTGGTAATTTTTGAAAAAAATTCTTCAAAAATTTTGAGAAAAGTCACTTTTATGTAGATAGTTTTTGATGAAAAAATGAAAAAACATAACAATAATTTTGAGAAAAGTCACTTTAATGTGCATACTCAATGCACACACTTTAACACACTCAATTTGATTACATCTCTATGCACTCAAGTCCAGGGGCGGATTTAGAGTAAAGTCAACGAGGTCAGTTGACATCACCTAAATCCAAAATAAAATCAAATAGTATAAAGAAATATATGTTATATCAGTGGTTAAAAACTTATTAATAGCATTCATAAATTCAGGTTTAAAAATAAAAGCCCAATGTCGAACAGTCGAAGCAAGACCCAAACGGCCAAACCCTCTTTCGACTTGGCTCTGTGAGACTATGACGATCATCTGACCGGCGACCGGCGTCCACTACAGCACCACTCCAAAATATGAAAATGCGATCTGGACATTTACCTTAATTTATTCAATGGTGATTGTAATTTTATTTATTATTGACATCACTTTTTTTTTTCTGAATCCGCCACTGCTTAAGTCACAGTATTCCTTCAATAAGTGGAAGAAGGGTTATGATTTAATGCAACTTAAGAATTTAATGTTGAATATTATTTAGAAGAATTAGTGAATTTTTGGACCTTAAAATAGAAGAGTATAAAACTATTCAAAAGCTAATTTTTTAAAACTTATCCATTAGAAATTATAAGCACAATCATGAATCACAAATACACTATAGAACTAATTTATATATACCAAATCAGCAATGTTAAAATTGCAGATATTTTCTTAAATAAATGACGTGGACAGCACCCTTGGTTGGAACTTGGAACTGTGATTTGGCAAATTACCGTAGTGTCATTATGTAAAGAAATTATACATGTTTAAATCATCCATCCAACCATAAATCCAATTTAATAAAAACAAAAAAGTCCAAATCCAGCAAGTCACGTGGCATATCCATATCACTGCCTTGAATGGGGGCTTTTGTCCATGAATTACTTACGCATAGACCTGAGAAAACGATCAGTCGGTCGGATTTATGTCGGTTTGGGCGGGTTCAAATTTATATTGGGCTACCATTTTTTCTTAGGTTAATTTAAAAAAAATTGTGAGATTTTTTATTTTATCATTGAATTTGAAAATGAATAATTTATTTTTGCGAAAAAATTATTTATTATAGCGTTTAGGCAAATTACGAAAAATAGAAACACAATTTTTAGACAATTACGTAATAATAATTCAACATATAGAAATATTAAAAAGTCTAAAATGCACCATACTATAAAAAAGAATATTCAAATAACTCAAACATAATGCAATAATTTAAATATTAAGAGTACAAAACTAAAAAAAATATGTTAAATAAAGAAACACTAGTTTTTTTGTTTGTGAACCCAAATGAAAAAGTTTTACCCCTTTTTTAACAGCTGCAGAATCCAACGGGTTCAAAAAAAGTTTCTTGAGTTCTGTCATTTTTCAGGTTCAAGTAAAAAAAAATTTCGATCGTGTTTCAGATCAATTTTCGTGTCAAATTCGTTTTCTCAGGCGTATACCCAAGGACGAGACGGAGAGTCGGAGATCATGATGCAATTCCACGCGTTATTAACATATGTTGCTTTTTATTTGTCGTTATTTTTTTATTAAATTATTATTTGTCCCTTTTGAAAGACTAATAAAAAGAGTATTTATCAAAAGTCATCGAACTTAATATTTATGCTTCATAAACATAATGAAAACGGATTTTCATGAATATTCTACACACAATCTTAGTTATTTTTGATAAATTTTCAATTAAATTCGCGTGAAATGTTTAATTACAAATTTTTTTTTTTTTTAAAAAAACAAAGTCCGAGTGTAAGAGGAACATGTCTAGTTGTGGACTTGGTGGTTGAAAAGCAAGCCCCTTACACTTGACAGTAGTAAAAATGCATTGTTTATGCGTGGTCATAGCCTAAAAACATACTTTCTTAATTTTAAAATACTTGTACCCAATTATGACATATTCCGTGAGAAAATGTCAAATCTTTTTCGAGCCGATGGATTTCTTGGCCGCATTCTTCTTTATGCGTATGAGTTATCGCCTTCTTTCCCTCTCTAGACCCTAATCATAGTTTCTTACGAGCAGGATACACTGAATACAATAATAATGATGATGATGTGTGGGAAAATATCAACATATATGAAGAAACATGTATAATAAAACGGAAAGTCTTTCAAATATTTATGTATCTTGAAATACTATTTTACGAAAATCTATAATAAAGAGTAAATACGTAGATAATTGATGGTACTTGATGATGTTAGTGTTATTAAGAAATTATTTTTCTTCTATCATCATTATTTTTTAATGGAAGCAAATCCAAAATTAAAAATTAAAAATCAAAAAATTGTGTATCAAATAACGTGGCGTATCCATGTGAGTTAGGGGCGCTTTCGTCTACCGGCCTTAGAAATCAATCACTAACGCTCCATAACTCGGAATAAACACGGAATGACGAAGTCTGCCGTTCTTTCTCCTAAAATACGTCTACAACAATTGTTCGTTGAATATTTTTAAAAATAAGATAAATTTTATTATCGTAAATAATATAAATTTTTGTTAATTTTCTTATAATAATACTAATTTTTGATTAATCATTATTGATATTAGTTAAAGGTGTTTTTTTTTCTAGAATAATATTAACTTTAGTTTATTAGCTAATTTACAATTTCTTCTGTCATATAAACTCATATAGTTTGATTTTTAACATATTAAAGATATTTTAAGAAACCCCCTAAGTTGAAAGCATTATTCGAGCTTAATCAAAAATTAGTATAATTTTAGTAAAATGATTATTCATGGTAATTTTTTTTAAGATAGTACTTATAAATGCTCTTGATCGTTTGTTAATAAGAATAATATTGCTACTTTTATTTCAAGAAAAGTATAGTAAAATAAAATATATTTTAAACTTTTAACTCAGTAAAGAAAGGTAAAACACACGTCCAGTATCCCGCACAAGGCCGGGTTCGAGTGGGGATTTTTTTTCTGAAAGATGCGAACACATCATACCTGTTCCCCTAAGGAGAGATGCATGCAGTCAAGAAACCCCCAGCTGATACTTGCGTCCAGTAGGGGTTGAACCCCAAATTTTCTGCTCCACATGCAGATGTTCTATCCATTGAGCCACCAGTTATATTATATATTATAACATAAAATTTAAAATTTATCATATTATATTATTTTAATTTTGTTAACGAATATTTTTTCTTAGTTTTTATCTATATTCTCATGTTTCTTTAAATTTGCTACTGATAATAATATTTTTCCTAATAACATCGCTTTTAGTAACAAACTCAAAGTGAAAGTGCGTATATGATTATTCTATTTATACTCCTATGTTAAGTTTGAGAATGATGATTTCATTTGAAAATATAGATTTAATTTAAATTTAGTGCATGGAAACTAAAAAAATTCAAATTTATTTTGAGTCGTCAAATCCACGATTTTTGTATCTATAAAAGTGGATAAAGATGATGACTTGAGAATGACTTCTCAAACTTTGTCATTTTCAAATTTTTTATTTAATAATTTTATAATTAAAATTCACAATTTAAGATAAAATACTTATTCCAAACGCAACATTAAATTATTCTATATATATCATTGCTATAACCCACCATACCCAATGTCATTGTCTACAGGCAAGTTAAGGGTGCAATCTCTAAGTGAAGATAAAAGGGCATGGCAGCAGTTGAAAAAAGTCAATAAATGCCAGCTAATGCAAAGTAGCAAACCAATGAGATGTTTTAGGCCAAATCGGAACAGCAATTCTAATAAATTTATGGGTATCATTTTAATGAATTTGAAATGTTTCCATATCTGTATGGAAAATTTGATTTAAAACATAGGAGCTTTCACTTGTCCGCTTTTAAAGGTTCGAACTTTAATATATATTTTAAAGATTTGAACTTTACACCACATTTACTTTTAAAGCTTTATTTTTCCTTTAATTGGTTGAAATTCAAAAACAGGTTTCTTTGGGCTATATTTGAGTCATTTCTTCACAAATATAGTGCCATCTTGTAGCTTACCAATTAGTTTCACTGGTGTAAGAAATAAACTACGAATTTTGGTTCCAATACTAATTGTGCTACTAAATTGGGAGTATGCTTGCTGCTTTCTGTTCCAATACTATTTGTGAAACATCAAGAACTGAAGTCTATTTGTGAAACATCAGACTATTTGCGCATGGAAATGCTTCATCTGATCCAGTCATTAATGACCAAAGCACACTTAAATTGATAACTCAATTCGTTTTCACAAATTTTGCAGTATGTAAGTCATATATATATACCAAAACGGTAAAGCAGTCAAATTTCTCAAGAATCAAGCCTATTCCTCCACCTCCCATGATAAGTTGTCTATGATCTTATTAAAGACTTCGGGTGACAAATATACTTGAGTTTTAAAAAAGGCAAGGTTTTTACACATCATCTTATCTGGATCAAAAACAACTGCATATGCCTCGCCAATCATCACCTTAACAGATGACTCCATTCCCCTAACATCAGAATTTGACCAAAATTGATATTAGACAGTAGTCATTCGACCCCCAGCTCCTTAGGTGGGAGCTACTAATGACATGAAACTGACAAAATGGTTCCATCATATTCAGTCAACTAAAAAACTAACTGTTCAACATGAAAAAGAATGAAAATATCCCAAAAAAGATGAATACACCCACCATCCACAAATTGTTCATAAAGATTAGATCTTTGCACTCATCTCTCAAGAAAGATGGTTGCTCAACAGTATATACAAGCATTAAAGATTTCTTGATGAATCATGATTAAACAGTTGATCAAGTCTACCAAAAAATTGTTTTTGGGGGGGGGGGGGGGGGGGGGGGGGGGGTTCTAGAACACCAATAATGATAGTTGATTCAAATGATTTCAGATATTTTCGCCAGAGGTTGTAGCAGTCGATGGTGACTGCCTAATTTATACTCCTATGTTATGCCCAAGACCCATTATATTCGTTTATTATGCATCTTGACCCTTAAATTTATAATTTGCACCATGATCCATCCAAATACTTGCCCTCTTGTATGTGGCGAAGGAAGTGAAACAATAAACAAAAAGAAGAGGGTGATATATAAAGTCCCGTAGGTGTAGCTTCTAATTTTGCAATCAATAAAATGAGTACCTCAGCTTCATCCTTGGTCATTCCTTCTTTCCATGCTTCATCAAAGAATCCATAAAAGAGCCAGAACCTGTAAAAAGCACTTTTAGCATTTCGAGGGTCTGCAGGACTACGCAGCACATAATCAAGAAAATCATAACAAATGGTTTATGAATGCATGATATAAGGCTGAAAAGGGGAAATGATTTAAGTTTTTGTATTGAGCATGACAATTATACACTAAATCCATCAATTCCAAAGTCAGTACAAACATTAATCTAGTCAAGTGTAACACCAATCAAAGTCTATTTCATTTACAAACTGAGATATTACTAGTAGTTTCAGGGATATTCCTTTAAATACAAGTATTTGTTATGTCTCTGACTTAAGACAATAGTGTCAGGAGAATCATGTTTTCAGTTTCAGATAAGTCATAAAATATTTTAACAATTTTTGTCCAAAACAAATCAAGTTTCCAATTGTCCATGCTGCATGTAACATAGGTACTTGAGGTGAAATCAAAATTATATATTGTTGTAGCATTAGCAATAGTCGAATAAATTGAGCTCTTCAACCTAAAATCTGGAAGGGGAGCAAGAACAATGAAACAACGTACAATATAAACATCTTCTCGAAATCATCGTCTCTACGGGATATTTAGCAAAGCACCCTAATAAATATGTGGCTTTTACGATATCAGGCTTGGCGAAGCCTATCTTACTCAATAAGTCATCAACTTCATTTTCAATTTTTTTTACCTTGTCCTTACTTTTCTGGATGGGTTTAGAGGCAGACTAAATATGTCATGTAAATCTTCTGCAGTAATGATGTATAATGGGTTGTTGGGAATAGATTTAACCTTGTTTAAAGGGTCAAACTGAGCAACATGTGTGGTATAATACCAACTGAGAACCTATAAGTCTTCATTTTAAGCAAACCACCAAAACTGATGGTTGCAGACTTGCAGTGTCTTGTACTTGTTTTGAAGTAAGCTTAACCACCTTTTTTAGCAATTAGTGTAAATACATTTGCCAACACTACAACAAACACCAACTTCATCATAATAAAACACCAACTTAACTAGCATACAACACCAACTTAAGCATGATAATTACACCAATTTAAATATACTAAAACACCGACTTTAGTATACAAAAACATCAACTTTAGCATACCAAATCACCAACTTCATCGTACTATGACCCTAACTATAAGCATTTATATTACTATGAGATGCTATAATACCAATCATATAACATCACCTTCAATATGTTAAAGATACCAAATACAAAATCTGCAATTATTTAAAACTTATAATAATTTGATTTTTCTGTTTAAAAATTATAGCTAAATTAGGTAAATATTTATATGATTTATTATAATAATTTTATTCACCCAACTTAGAATTTAATATGCTCAATTGAATGAAAAAAGTATTTTTTAATTTAAAAAAGTCATATATTCAATAAATTTGATAACAAAAATATATACATGTATCATAATTTGAAATATTTTTTACATATATTCCGTATTAACAAATTTCGTACATTAGATGAGTTTTAATACTAATATCTTATAAAACAATTTTTTCAACAAATAATAAAAGACTTTTAAAATCCCAATTTATATTTTCCCCAATCTCATACAAGTATACAACAAACTTCCCCCAAATAATTAATCCCCTCATAAATCCTAATACCAATAAAATTCAAGTTTTCATATTCCCATTTCCAATCATTCATTCATTCATCCATTTTCAACCAAAATAAATAACTAAACTCGAACCTTCTTAGTTCTCCCTCCACCATAACCATGGCAACATCCTCACCATACACACCCATCTCCACCTCCACACAACCCACTTCCTCCTCCCCACTCTCCACCAACCTCGACTTCATCTCCCGTGCTAAACACCGCTTCTACGGCACCCTCTCCGCCCGTCGTCCATGGCGACAAATCTTCGATTACCACTCCATTTCCTGCCCTCACAATCTCTCCGATGCAATTTCACGGCTCAAATCAAATCTCTTGTACTTCCGTATGAACTTCGCTATGTTCATCCTTATAGTCCTCTTCCTCTCCCTTCTTTGGCACCCTATTTCTCTCATCGTCTTCATCGCTATGATGGTTGCTTGGCTTTTCCTTTACTTTTTACGCGACGAACCGCTTGTTTTGTTCGGTCGGTCTATTGATGACCGGATCGTTTTAACGGTTCTCTCGGTTTTAACAATCGGTTTACTTTTGTTTACTGGTGCGACCGGAAATATCTTGATTTCTTTGGCGGTTGGGGCTGCTATTGTTGTGATTTACTCGGTTTTCCGACGATCTGATGATTTGTTTTTGGATGAAGAAGAAGCTGCTGCTGGCGGTTTACTTTCCGGTCGGACCGGCGCTTATCATCATCATCAGTCAACCCCTTCTTCATAATTCTTGCTTTGGATGGTTTGACTTTTTATTGTCTCATTCTTAATTCTCTGATTTTCTTTTATATGTAAAATTGTTTTTATTTTTCGTTGGCATTTTAACATTAGGTGGTGTGTGTAATTGAGTTGTAACTATTGATTGTTAATGATAATTTCGTGCTTTTTAATTTGTGATTATTTTGGTAAATATATACTCCATTCGTTCTTTTTTATCTTCTACTTTGGGTTTTTCACATATATTAAGGAAGATAGAATCTTTAGGTTGTGGTGGGTATTATTTTAATTAAATAGTAGTGTGAAGTAATGATTGTATTGGAAGTATGAGGTTGTAGTGGGTATTATTTTAATTAAATAGTAGTGTGAAGTAATAATTGTTTTGGAAGTATGAGAGAGAAAATAATTATAAATAAAAGAAAAGGAATACATTAAAAGAAAAGGGGTGTTAGGGGTAAAAGTGGGATAAAAACTTTCTAAAAATAGAAAGTATTCTAAAGTGGAAGAACTTTTAAAACTACCCGTTATAGTAATGTGAAAGATGAAAAAAGAACGGGAGTATCAATTTTATTACTTAAATGTTGGTAAACTAATTTTGTTGAAAGTTAATTTTTATGCATTGATATGTTTAGGTGATGACTTTTTAGTTTTTACTAATAATAATTTAATAAATAATTTGTAAGCCAAAAGAAAAAAATTATATATATATTTTTAAATTGATTTACTGACTTAACAATCAAAAAGTAATTTTTATCAAAGATTTCCATCTGGTTTAAACATGTAACATATTCAATATTTTTAAATATTTAAATCAGCCAACAATTTTAGCAAATTATAATTTCAACTAGAAGCTTAAGTCAATTGTTAGCCCAAAATATGTTATACTCTAACACACTTTCTCACACAAGCGCCCATTGGGCTAGAAGTGTGGATTGCTAAGGCACTAAACATTCTACTTTAAATGAGGAGTGATTGAGATACGACCCCGTAATCTCTTACCACGTTGACTTCTGATACAATGAAAGAATGATATCATATTAAGGAAATATTTCAACCAAAAGCTTACGTTATATACTCCATAACAATGAGTAATACTAGAAATTTATTTTGATATTAAAATGAATTTTTGTACATCATTCAATATGTTTAAATTCTTTGACTTTTTATGATT
Organism: Amaranthus tricolor; assembly: GCF_026212465.1. Lineage (NCBI taxonomy): Eukaryota > Viridiplantae > Streptophyta > Magnoliopsida > Caryophyllales > Amaranthaceae > Amaranthus > Amaranthus tricolor. The sequence goes on along the minus strand of NC_080051.1, from coordinate 20,994,820 downwards.
ATTTTTTTATTTATGGTATAATTATAGGCGTTCAAAACACACTTAATAATTTGATATTTATTGTCTAACTTTGTAATCAAATTTAATTTTGACCCAACTTCATAGATTTAGAATATTTTCGATTTTTTACTATAAAAATTCTTCAGTTCTTTACTCGTAGTATATAGTCCATTAGATGTTCTTATTTTTTTTTTTAGTTTCAAATTATATATTTAAAGCTCAATATTTATAATTACATTTAATAAATTGATGTTATTATTACAATATTGACTATTACTATAAATTCTATTTTATTTTCGATAGGAAGTGTTTTTTCTTTTAGCTAATAATTGAAATAATCAGTTGCTTTACTTTTTTCCTCCCAAATGTATCCACAAAAATCCATCAAAACTTTAATGTATGGCACATTGCCATGGCCATGGGACTGTCGGCCAAAGAGAGGAAGGAGCCTTTACTTATTAATTGTACCTTCCAAACATACAGAAAGTAACATGTGACAATGTGAGTGAAGTGGACACTTTCATCTATCGTATAATTCTTCAATGAGCAAGAATCAACAGCTTTTCTTGGAACAATTCAATACTTAAAAATTGAGTTAATCAATTGCCTATTTTGGCTCGATCCATAACCATAACCATTGACTTTAGATTGGGATTTGGGTCCAATTGGACTCCGATCTAGACTCATTTGTTATTGGTAGATTCATACCTGAATATAGACCGTTAGACTCTAAAATTTTGGTTTTGGCCCCAAACTCGCTGGGTCTGATGAGTTTAGCGTCCTAAACTGATTTTAATTTTATTATTTATACTTAAACTTTTTATATTTCAAAGATTTATTAGTTTTAAATAGGTTTATAAGTTGTATATAATTCTAAATTAAGTTCAATATTAGAGTAATTCTTAAATCCATATTTTTATATAGGTGTAGTTCTTTTGATAGAGAAGATTAAACCACAATATTATATTTTCTATTTAATATTAGTAGTTACCGTGGTAGTGTTTGTGGCTACCATGGTTATTGGTTGGCAAATACATTAGTAAACTGATTTGCCACATCAATATTAATTAGGAGTATTATACAATTCTAAATGATGATGTACCACTACAATATATGCAAACAAAAAACTATAGAAGTCTTTGACCCGTTGGTACGACAATATATTTAAAAAAAATTATATATACATACATTTTATAAACAAAATATTAAAAATACATATAAAATACTATGCATTAAAACGAATCTAACAAGATTTTATAAGAATATATTTTCACATGTAAATATCTATGGAAGATTATATACATATTTCGCTACTTAAATATAGATATTCCCATTGGGAATATGGAAAGGGAACAAATGGAATGTATATTGACAAACTATTTAGAATGGCTGTGACACTGTCCACTGTTCACACGTATAGCTCTCCCCCTGCATTCAAGCCAGAGTGCCAAATAGAATAGGAGAATCAACTATTGCAACTATCTTGAACGATGAGTTTGTTACTTAATAGTGTTGTGAAAGGGTTATGACAATGGTGAAGAACAAACAAGAATAAAATGCACAAAAAACACTCAAAAACAGAGCACAACAACAATGGACAAACAACACAAGATATATGAGGTATCTAAGGATACCTCCCCCTCAAACAATACTTACTCTCATTAATATATCAACATACATCAATGAGAAGCCACACATAAGCTTTAAAAACCCACTTACAAAGCAAAAACCTCACCTTTAATGGTGGTCTCACACAAACAACCTAATACAAGGATGAAAGAACTATAATGGTGTAAACCCTAGTTGCCTCACTTGTATTAGTCTCTCACTAACCCTAATTATGCCCTAAGACCCTTTTATAGTCCCATAACATATTAGGAAGCCTTAGGACAAAACCCCAAAAGCCCACTACAAACCTAGCAAACAAAAAAACTCGTGTTTTTTGGTGCTATAGTCCGCTCGACCAGGTCGAGCGAGGTTCCAGAAGCTACTAGATTAAATCTGTTGCATTGCTCTACCGAGCCATTGAGCTCGATCATTCGAGCAACCCTTTATTTGGCATTCCCTTACTATTATCAAAGCATATCAAGTCTTCCAACTTGATCACTTCATCAAGTATCCAAACTTCAATCCTTCATACTCCATTGCACTCATATCTTCACTCTCAAGTGTGCAAGATAGTGTGTGAACTATGAGATGCTCGAAGTCTTCACCAATGACATGAGGTTTGGAACTTGGCACAACAGATAGGTTCATCTAACGCCAAAATTAGGGTCTAGTTGAAAGAAGTCATTTGGAAGGTATACATATTAAGGGTGATTTTAGTTGGGAGTTAGGGTAGATCAATCAGAATGGTTAGTTTATCGGGTTAATTAAGAGTCAGGTTGATTTTGAGTTGGGTTAGTTCTTACTCCAATGGGGTCGTGTTAGGTTCAGGTCGACCCAATGATCAAGAACTTTGATAATTTTTCTTATTATTGGATGTGATGTGGCTCACACTTCACATGTGAGGAAGATCCCACATTGATAAAAAGAGTGGGTCGTAGACTTTGATTAGATGCTTAATGTGTGAATCTCCTAATACTGTATGGTTTTGGAAAAAAAAATAAAACTCATTTAGTGTTGTATGCAATTCAACGCTCATTACACGTGGGTTTGTGGGCCCGAGCCCACGGGTGCCCCCTGGGTGTGTCCACTCGGGTGGGCCCATGGAGCGATCATGTGACGAATTGTCACTGCCTAACATGGTATTAGGAGGGTGTTGGGATGGTTTATCACATATGGAGCCCTTCTTTCCAATGTCATATGCTTTTGGGATGTTATATGTATCTCCTTAGCTTATAAAGTTAAGTCTAAACTAATTTAACAGAAAATAGTCAATAATGAGAGGCAGATAATTTTCGTGTTTCTCCATTAATATGCCGATATTTACAATAACTTCAACCTAATTTAACATAAAATAGTCGAAAATGAGAGGCTAATAATTTTCCTCTCTTTTTCATTTTAAATTTCTTAAAATTCTAACTATCATTGTGATAGTCGGTAATGTAATTGAAAAAAATACGACTATTTAATTGTACAGTAGTAAAAAAACAATTCTTAGTTTACTACTATTAATTCTTAAACCTAAGGAGGAGGTTGACCACGATGTATATTATATTGTAGATTAGTTTACTAATCATCTTTTATCTGCTTTTTGCCTAATTCTAAAGTTTTTAGTTGCATCAGATCTCGTGATGCTCTTGTATAAACTAATGCGTGCTTAGAATAAATGCTAGCTCCTAGTGGACAATAACTCTCTTTGAGAGACAGTTTTTAAGAGACGGTCCTTAATGTGTACTTACCGTATTCTTAAGACAATAGCTCCTAGTGGACAATAATTCTTAAGTCCAGGCTCATTAAAGTTTAATATCTACTTACCGTATTCTTAATGTGTACTTATATTATCCTTAATGCTTACTTATCGTATCTTTAATGCTTACTTTTAATATCTTAAATGTCTATTTACATCATTATTAAAGCTTACTTACAATATTTTAAAAAATATATAATGGGCCGGCCAATTAGAGGTTGTCTCTCAAAGACTCCGTCTCTCACAAGAATTTGTGTTGAAGAAAAAAACAATTTTACTTATATAAGGACCCTTTTTATTTTTCACCTAAGGCCCAAAAATTATCAGAAACGACACTGCAAGATAGGAATAGTTATATAGTACAAAATAGGGCATTATGATAATCATTTACAAAATAATACTTCTACACATATAATATTTTGTTGGATCATAGGTAAGTTGAAAGAAAGGAAATGATTAGGTGAGTTTCGATTTCAAAACCTTTTCCGAAAAAGATGTATTTGCTTTAACTAAGACAAAATTCAATTCTTTTTATATAATATATATTAAGTATATTGATTGGGATTCTAATAATAATCTAATTAATTTATATAATTAGTACATGGAATCCAAATATAAAATCATGATTATGTAATTTCTTTGAATAAAAATAACAAATTCCGGCCATGAATTTGTCATTCGGCATTGGATAAATGTTTGGCCTACTCACCTCATAGGAGACCCACATTAGTACGATAATGTTCATTTTAAGCAATCCGCACGTTTATGATTTTGGGCGATAAACACGTACACTCGAGTTTGGGTAGCGTAAGATTGCTAATTCAAAGCTTGTAGTCATAAGTCTACAAGCTCATAAGGAAGCTTAACATAGTTTTTTTTTATTTATTTATTTTTTTTAATTAAGTACGTATGAAAGTGTAATTAATCATAAATTATTAGAATTAGAATAATTAATTAATCTTAGGGGCTAAGGTCCAATAATTGGAGTGAACGATCTAGGCAACGTACATGATACATCTAGCTCATGGAATAAATTTTAAATAGAGTATAATTTAAGTTGAGTAGAATTTAATGAATTTTTGTTGAGCGGAGAAGTTTAATTAATTATACAAGTAGAAGAATATACAATAAATAATACGTGTTGTTGTATACATAATCCTAGACTGCTGATTAGTATCCTCAATTCCTCATCTCATTATTATCCGTTAACATATAACATTGCACATTTCAAGCCAAGTAAGCAGCTCTTGAACGCCTATATTTTGAAGAGTCTCATAGAAGTACTTTGATATACTCCATATATTCCTTGTTATAAAATAGGGAAATTATCAATGGTGCCCTTGTAGTTTTGCAAAATTACATTGGTACCCAACTGCATTTCATTGGTACCCCCAATTATATGGTAATTAAAACCGTAACATTAATGATGTTTTTTCCGTTAACTGTCATTAAATACCAACCATGGTTTGTCTGTGATTTATTTGCTTACCTCTTCGTTTTCCCTCCTAACCCGTACTTGCTTCACTCTGTGTTCATCATCATCTCCCTCCGTTGATCACGCCATTGTTGAAGCTGCATTTTTCTCATTCCTACTTTCGTTGACGTTTGTAAGTTCCCTATTCTTTATTTCCTCATTTTTTTCTTTACATGCAAGATGTTTGGTTGTTTCAGTTATTACTCTAAATTTCAAGTAAAATGTCGCTTTTTTTTATTTTCTCGTCCTAAATGTTTCGATCTTTAGGCTTCGTTGTTGAATTTTGTGGTTTAAAGGTATTCTGAGTCGTTTTTTTAAACGGAAATGCCCTAAAATTTAGGGCTTTTTTGAATTCTGTATTTGTTTGGAATTCTATGATTGATGTCGTTTATGTTTATGTTTTTTTTATTTTTTTGGTGTTAACAGATTGTAAATGGATGATAGTGTGGTGTTGAAATTTTTGTACAAGGGTACAGAGACAGAAGTTTTTGTTGATGATGTCGACCTAGTTAACATGCTAGACATGATTATTGATTATTGGGATAAGGCTGAGAGGGAGGAACATTTGACCCCTGAACATCCTAGTTTTAGTTATGTATACAAAAAGAAGCATGTTGAACTAGTGATTTTGATATAGAAGTGTACCCCATTCCAACCCCACTGCAGATTGTGAAGGACAAGGGCTTGAAACCACCAAAGACTGAGTTTAGGCCCAAGTTGCCTGTTTTGAGAAGGTGTAGAAGACATGCTGAGATAAACCCACCATCCCCTGGCAACATCAATGATGTTATCATTGAAAATGCCGAGTTACTGAATGAGATAAACCAAAGTGATGAATTTACTCATGAAGCGAATGATGATGTTGATGTGGAGGGTTCTACAGCACAGACAACACAAAAGAAGACATTAAACAAATCTCCAAACAAAACCCCAAAGACCAGTGCTAAGAAGACCTTAAGCAAATCCCCAAAGAAAAAAATCCCAAAGACCACTATGAGAAGAAAGGGAATTAAGAAGACAGCTATTAGAAAGTCTGTAAGATTGATGCAACAGAACAAGGAGGCTGCTGCTACATCTAGAACAAAATCATTGGTCAGTGAGAGTGATGATGAATCTTTGGTTGATAGTTCTGAGAGTGATATTGTGTCTTTGGTTCATAGTGATAAAGAGGCTGAGGTAGAGGATGTTGATGCAGATAATTTTAATCCATTTGAAGGACCAATTTGGGATGATGACTGCGATGACTTTGATAATTATTTGACTAAGTTGTATAAGAATGGGGAGTTGTACAAGGACAAAGGTTTTGGGAATATTGTCATTAAGGAGTGGCAATTGTTTACAGATAAGCAACATTTGAGGGATGTTATTAGGGATTATTGCATACAATCTGGTTTTTCAGTGATTGTTGATAAAGCAGATAGAGTTAGATACACAATTAGTTGTAGTGAAGCAAAATGTGAGTGGCGGTTGCATGCTTCTAGGCTGCCTGATGGTGTCACATGGGCTATCAAGAAAATTCAAAATGCTGAACACACATGCTTGGGGTTAGAGACCAAAAACCCTATGGTAACAGTGAAGTGGGCATGCCATGCCTTACTTGAGGACATAAGGGCTAATAATGATATACCAGGTAAGGCCTTGAATGAGCTCTTGTGGTCCAGATATGGTGTTGAGATGCCACAACCAAGCTTGTATAGGGTGAGGAACTTGGCCTTGAGTATCATTCATGGTGGCCATGATACATCATACAGCGCATTGCCATCTTACTGTGATGTTATCAAATCAACAAACGAGGGTTCATTTGCAAATTGTGCTTGGTATCCCCCTACACATCCTGATAGACCATTAGTGTTTATAAGCATTTTTGTATCATTCAAGGCATCTTTGGAGGGCCTTTTTTCTGGTTGTAGAAGTGTTATTGGAGTGGATGGGGCTCATTCAAAGGGTAATTATGGTGGGGTTTTGTTATCTGCAATTGCCCTTGATGGCAACAATGAAATGTTTCCAGTGGCATGGGGTATTGTCTCATGTGAGGATGAAGAGAGTTGGAAGTTTTTCATTTGGCATCTTAAGCATGTACTGGAGCCAAGTAAAAGAGGCGACAATTGGTGCATAATATCTGACAGACAGAAGGTAACAATACTTATTATTGTTTAGTTCATTGATTATGCATAATCTATTAAACCTAATATCTTGTTTTCATATGCAGGGAATTGAGAAGGCTCTGACTGATTTGTGGCCTAAGGTGCAAAGAAGGTATTATTGCAGACACCTTAGTGCCAACTGGAAGAAGTCTTTTCATGGGCCTAAGTTATGGCAATTGTATTGGCTAGCATGTGGGGCCTTCTCACCCTTCACATTTGCAAAGGCCATGACTGAGATTGAAAAAAACAACCCTGCTGCAAGGATATGGCTTGCTAATTTGGGTCCACAGAAGAGATGGACAAAACATAGATTTGACCCTGAATTGAAGTGTGATGTTAACACAACAAATTTTGTGGAAAGCTTTAATGCCACCCTAGGAACTGACAGGTGCAAGCCAGTGTTAAGTTTGTTAGAGGAAATTAGGAGAGTAACAATGGTTAGGTTAGCAACAAGGAGGCAAAAGTGTGAAGAATGGGAGAGGCTGTGTCCAAATATTGCTAAGAGAGTTCAAGTATTGTGCAATGAGAGTAGGTCTTGCAGGGCTTTCATGTCTAGTCCAGGTGAGTATGAGGTGGTGGAGGGCAAATCAACTGTGGCTGTCAGTTTAAACCAACGCACATGCCATTGCAATGTCTGGCAAATCACTGGGATACCATGTAGGCATGCAATGAGAGCGATACTTCATGAAGGTCTTGATCCACAATCCTTGGTTGATGATTGGTATTCAGTAGAGAAATATAAGTTGACCTATCATCACAGCATTAAACCTATCCCTGATCAGGGTAAGTGGCCAGCAACTGAACACCCTGCAATACTACCTCCTGTGCTGAAAAGAGGTGTTGGTAGGCCTTGTAGGAATCGAAAGAGAGGTGATGATGAAGAGAGGAAGGCAAAGAGGAGCAAGACAATTAAATGTGGGAAGTGTGGGGATTTTGGTCACAACAAGTCCAGCCTCAAGGGAGGGGCAACAAAAAAACAGAAGGCAGCAGCAGCAAAGACTAATGATTCTTCAAGTTTGAAGTGCAAGGGAAAGAGCAAAGCAAAATGATTAGTATTTGTGTAATGTAATTACTTAACTTCTGACTTCTTATGGATGAACAATACATTAATCCTATTTTGTATACCTAATTGATGAACAGTTGATTAATCCTCTTTTTGTATAACTAATGGATGATTATGGATGCAAATTATGTATGAATGTATTTCAGATTGTATTAATTATGTATGATGTTGGATGAACAGCAGCAACTTTGAATTGCAAATTGATCTAATTCCAATTTTTTCATAACGAACAATACAACATTACTTTTACAAGGCAAGAACCAACACAATACCTAAACTTACATATAAGGAAACCAATACAACGCTTACAATCTTACTTTACAATCGCAAGAAAGACCAATAATAGGTATAACATTACAACAAATTTCATGAAAACCAGAACCTTAAGTAAGCTATCAACCTTCTTAGACAGCCCTTCAACAGTTGCTTTCAGTTCATTAAATTGTTCGTCATTCGACATTAGAGGTGCAGCACCTTCTCCCTCTGCAGGTGTAGGTTCATCAATGTTTTCCTTCAAATCAGCATCAAAACCCCATTCAAATGCTTGGCACGACATACATTTGTAGTATATTCTTCCCAGATTGTTAATTGAACCCGAAACCCTAATATCATAGAATTTTGTTGGGTCACAGTTACACTTCTTCAACCTTACCCAGCTATCACCAACTTCAATGGAACTAACGTTAGGGCTTCCATGTCGTCTTTTGGTATTACCCGAATACACCTTACCGCAGACTGATGAGATCCTTGAGGAAGCAGCCATGGAAGCAGAGAAGGAAGAGGAGATGGAAAAGAGAAGAAGAAGATCGTGTGTTTGAATGGATGCTGGGTATTTAAACAATTACAAACTAACCATGGTTAAGTTAATTTCAAAAGTTAACGGACATTTAACGGAAACAACATCATTAATGTCACGGTTGTAATTACCATAAAATTGGGGGGTACCACTGAAATGCAGTTGGATACCATTGTAATTTTTCAAAACTACAAGGGCACCATTGATAATTTCCCTATAAAATAAATACATTATTATTAATATTCTAAAATTTTAATTATTTCTTCAACTATTCTTTATTAAAATTTTAACTCGCTCGTTATTGGAAAAGTGCGTACTTATTTGTCAAATCTTTAATGGCTCGTTTGGTAGTAGATATTAAATGGTGGAATGATAGTGGAATATTCGTGTAATTTTGGTATGAAAATCTCTTGCCAAGTTATATGACCATACTTGTTTGTCTCTAATCATTTTATTTTTTTCACAAAATTCATTCTCATGTATTATCATATGATAATATGATATAGTGGTATTAGGTGGCAATGAAAAATGAAAAAAAGAGAGCTTTTTATGATCAAAGTTTCATTATCATGGGAATAACATCGTACATTTCATAAAATTTTACTACAAATTATTTTCATTTCTATTGTTTAATACCAACAACTAAATGGACATAACTTGTTTTAAGCTAAGGCTCATATATATATATATATATATATATATATATATATATATATATATATATATATATATATATATATATATATATATATATATATATATATATATATATATATATATACTCTACACAAGGCCCTAAGATATTCTTATACAACTCTTACGGCCCATTTGGTTAGTGGTACTAAATGGTGGTAATGAGATTGATTTATAGTGTAAAGTTTCATCACAATGGGAGTGACACATGGAACTTTTGATGGGAATGACATGGAACTTTTGATGACTTTTGATGAAATTTTATCAAAAGTTCCATTTTATTCCCATGGTGATGAAATTTTGATCACAAAAATATTTTTTTGTTTACGAATTTTCATTATCACATAATATAATCTCTCCCAATGGTAATGAATTGAAATGATATTTGTAAAGAAAATAAGATGATTAAAATTGGACAAAAATGACCATCAAGATAGCAAGAGATTTTTCAACTAAAATTTTCATTATCATAAATATATTATTTTCCAAACACGCCCTATATACTTTAGGCTTAAATCAAAAAGCTCATAGCAAAGCTTATATATTTTATTTAATTACATCATCATCTTACCTAATGTATCCCGCTCATAGAAAAACTATAGATAGGGTCCGAAAACTCATACCTATAAAGGAGAGCACGGCCAAAGGAGTCCCCGGCTCAAGAAAGATAAAGAGGCAACTCAATTCTTTAGAAAAAATCATTTATATCCTCAAATTAAGGTTTGAAACAAAGAAATTTAGGGAAGTTGATTGTTGAAAAAATCAATAGAGGATGAAACACAACTGCCCATCTTCCCCTAAAATTAATTTTGCAGAGAACTCTTTCGATAAATTGATGCATAAAACGCATCAT
>NC_080051.1:20929445-20976945 GCF_026212465.1 Amaranthus tricolor | reverse complement strand
ATAAATTTTAATTACTACCTCTTCAAATGGTAATACATTGAAATAGATTTTGCGAAAAAAAAATAAGATGATTAAAGTACAATAAACATGACGAGAAACTTATTATGAAATTTTCACACCAAAATTACACTAAATTTTCATTATCATTTTCATCATTTAATTATTAATATCGAAATGGGCTGTTAGTGACACCTCAGCTTGTAAAATACCTGCACCCAAAAACTTTTAAAAGATAATAAAAATAAAGTGTAGAAAAAAAAACATTCTTACTACTATTTTCTTTCATTGTTTTTGTAGTTCACATTTTCGCTTCTTATGTAAAACGAGATTTGCAGCTTATGTTGAGTTATTATATGGTGGAACATAACCATTATACTCATGTGAATTAAATTGTATTAATTATGAATTATTTCAATATTTATGAATAATTAAAATGCATTGGTTCATTTCACTCATGTGTCTTATAAGCTAAAGGAGAGTCATTTTACAGTGACTCTTTAACTACGTTGTCATTGGTACGATAAGTTTATAGGTCAGTTGAGTGGCTTAGATGATCAAGAACTATGGCTTATGGTTGTCGATTTATAATTTTTGGATATTTTCGTAAACCTATAGAATGACAATGAAAGGTGAGAGTGTGTCCTAGTGATAAATCAAGACACAATGCAACCATCGATTTACAGTATACAGAGAGTCAGAGATGATTGGTTAAAGCAAATAGGTTGTCAACTGACATTCGAGATCATTTCATACTGCTTAGTGCGCTTGATATACAACCAACTTTATTATAACATCGATTGAGCATAATTATCCTAAGGTTTATGCTGATATGAATTGAATATATAACATTAGGTAAGCTATTAGACATAAATAAATGGATGGTAAGTCTCCTACACAACACTGTCTATATTTAACAACATAGCATATTTATGTGATTTGGACAAATATAGATGCTAATGGGCAATTGACTCATTTATTAATGACAAACCCTACATCCAATTAGTTTTCGTTTACACGGCCTGATGTTAGGGATGGCCATGGAGCAGGTTACCCGGAACCGAACCGGTCTCGAACCGCTTGAAACCGTCCCGGAATCGGAACCGTTCGCGATAGGTTCCGAACCGGCCCGAACCGCGGAACCGTGAAACCGCCGGAAAAAAATTGCTTGAACCGGACCTAAGAACCGCAGGCCGGAACCTAAACCGGTCCGGGTGAACCGGCCCAGCGGTTCCATGGAACCGGAACCGGAAAATAGTCGTTACCTAGCCGTTGCAATTTATTCTATAAATACACATCACTTTCAATCATTTTCATTCACAACTCATCTCTTGTCCTACTCTCTCTACTTAATTACTTAATTACGCAATTATTCTCTTAATTACATAATTAGTCTTTTAATTATTTCTTAATTTAGTTAATTACATAATTAGTCTATTAATTATTTATTTATTTCTTAATTCTATTATTATTTCAATACATCATGTCTTCTTTTTTGAAAAAAGCCTCTAAAAAAGTTACTAAAGTGGCAAAATCATTGGGAGGTTCTAGCTCCAAAAGAAATGCCATTTCAACTCCGTCGGTATCAACAACACCTTCGATTAGTAATTATAATTATAAACCAAATTATCCAGAAGGCTACGACCAAGAATTACACAATTATGCAGAAGAACTGGAAAGAGAAATACAAATTGATGAAGAAGAAGAACAAGAAGAGGAACCAACGACCCCTATTGGGATACATAGATCTCGACAGTCATCAACAAGATCACATGAAGAACAACTACAACAACAACAACAAAGACAAGCTCGTGGTAAACGAGTCAATTTCAAAACTATCGGTTAGTTTTATAATTTTATTCTTCAAATTGATTAAATTTTAAATTATTATTTATTTATATATTATGGTATTTGAGTATGTCTTTATATTTAAATTTAGATGAAGATGAACCAGTAAGACAACTTTTTCCAGCAATGTCACCTCCTAGTGGTAGCGCTGTTTCACATGTGTGGTTGTATTTTACAAAAGAACCAACCAACAATCCAGATGTTTTCTTATGCACTTGTCAAATTTGTGAAAGTCAAGGAGTAAAGCCCTTAGTTTCATACAATTTCACCAGAGGTAAATACTTTTTAAGTTTTTTATACATACATTATATATTCATATTTTATAAATCAAGAATGTATTAAAAATTCATTTATTGTGTTTTGGGAATACGTGTTAGGTGGTGGTACGAGATCTTTTAACAAACATTTGGCAAAAAAGCATGGAATCACAAAAGAAACTCATGCAGCAAGCGGCAGCGGGACCACAAGTGGAAGCCGACAGTGGGACATTCCCAGCACAGGTATGCCTTTTAAATATAATCGTAATGATATGATTGATGAATTTTCTATATATGTAATTTGTGATGAATTGCCATTTAACCATGGTGAAAGTAGGGCATACGAGCATTACACTAGAAAAACTTTGCAACCACAATATAGAGCAATCCCTAGGAACACTCTTAAACGACGCACAATTAAATTCTATGAATCAATGCGCTATGAATTAGTAGAAATGTTTAAATCTTTTAATGGTAGGGTTAGCATAACAACTGATATTTGGTCTGCTCACCCACATTTAGAAGCTTATATGTGTATAACAGCTCATTGGATAGATCAAAATTGGATTATTCAAAAAAGAATAATTGCTTTTGAGGCAATGCTCGAAAGACATACGGGTGAAAACATAAAATACAGATTAATAGAGATATGTAAAGAATGGAACTTATTAGATAAGATATTTTGTTGTTCTACTGATAACGCAACCACCAACATTAAATGCATCGAACTTTTGTATAACGAACCTGCATTTAGTTTTATTCTTGGGGGTAGATTATTACACGTACGTTGTTGTGCTCATATAGTAAACTTATCTTGCCAAGCAGGTATAAAACAATTAAGTGATTTATTAGATCCCATTAGAGACATAGTGAAGTGGCTTAGAATTGGACAGATAAAGAGAAGATATAAGCAATTATGTGACTATTATCAACTTAAAAAAGTGTATTGGTCATTAGATACTCCTACACGTTGGGGATCAACCAACAATTTATTAAGAAAAGCGATTGCTTATCGTCCAGTTATAACACAACTTTATAGTGAGTGTACAGATAGCTATATAAGTGATGACACATAGGAACTAGCTATAGGTGTACAAAAAATATTAGAAGCGTATGACCACGCAACTAAGATTTTTTCATATGTTTACGAACCAAACGTTCACTTAGTAATAAGTGAGTGTATTACTATTTTTTATCATCTTCTTAAACATTCGCATGATGATACTAACTTATATTTAAAGTCGATTCTTGCAGATATGATGGATAAGTGGAAGACATATTTTACTGATTTTCCTTTTATTTATGGAATTGCGACAATTTTTGACCCATGTTTTAAGACAGAAGTCCTTACTAAAGTAATTGGATTTTACTACCAATCATTAGATCGCTCGCCTAGTGATGTACATAATTATGTTGGAACTTGTAAAAAAATTTTAGCAGAACTTTATGATTACTATGCTAGTGTATAAAACCCAAGTCGCGATACGTCTAGGCGTGCTAGCATCTCGGCACGTCCCTCTTATTATAATTCCGTAATAGCTAACATAATAAGCCAAGATGATAGTTTTATAGGATCATCTTCTTTTTCACCCTCCACTTCATATTTAGAATTAGATAATTATCTTAAACATCACTTTGAAATTGACCAAGGTAGCTATAATATTTTAGAATGGTGGAAAGAAAAATCTATAAAATTTCCCATATCATCGAGAATTGCAAAGGATATCCTTGCAATTCCTGCTTCTACGATTGCGTCGAAGTCTGCTTTTAGTGCAGGTAGAAGAGTTTTAGACGAAAAGAGATCTCGCCTTGCTCCACATAGTATTCAAATAAGTGTTTACAAGAAAGATTGGGATCAAGCGGAGCTTCGAACACAAGGACTAAAGAACGATGATGATCAAGGCGATGATGATGATGATCCATGGATGATGATGATGGATACATCTGCATCATCGTCAGGAGGAGAGTCAGCGGAAGCATTTAACCAACTAAATGATGATGACGAAGACGAATAGGATCAATCGGACAACGATCAATCAACATTCAACAACTACAAATAAAAGGTATGACAAAGAACTACGTGGGTTTTGATTCCTTCGGGATACATAGACAACTTAGTATTCCTTTGGGTACTAGGTTCAAGTCCATTTTCTCCCTCTTTTTTTATTAATCATCTTTATCGTTGATTCGTTTCTTATTAATTTATTTTTTTTCATTCTTTTTAGTAAATATTTTAATAACAATGACAAGCAATGAATTTCGCTAATAATCAAGTAATCATCAAAGGTACGTCCGCATTATTATAGTATTTTTATATTATATTTAAAGGAAAAATAAAAATGGAACCGATGGTCCAACCCGCCCGACCCGCGAGTTGGAACTGCCGAAATCGCCGAAACCGCCTCATGAACCGCCAAGGAACCGTTTGGAACCGCCCGGAACCGGAACGTTCGAATCAGGTTTCAAATGAAACCGGAACCGGCCCAACCCGGACCGTGGCCATCACTACCTGATGTTATCATGATCAATACCACATACAAAACCAACAACAAGAAGTGACCACTTTGTGAGATTGTTGGTATGACGCCAACAAATTACATTTTCTTAGTAGAGTTTCTTCACCTGATGAGGGATAAAGTTGTAGTTTCATACAATTGGGTGTAGGAGAGATTTACAGATTTACTTAGGGGTATTCAAATTCCAAATGTAATTGTGACTTATCGAGATGAGGGTTGTCTTCATACCCGTGGTATTTTTCAAATATTTCTCAGTCTCTACCAAATATTTGTTGCTTTATTTAATATATTAAACTAATTCATTTTTTGTTCTACAATTATAGGTGTTCGACATTTGTTATGTATATGACACATGGGAAATTAATGATGTGGAGAACATGGTGAACATATTAGTGATGGTAAACAAAATCAGCAAGGAGAGATATTTAGGTGTACATAGGAAGTCAGGAACCCTTTGGTTAATTGTTCCACAGTTGGTGAATTCGAATGCTGTTGGAGAATATTTATGATGTTTGTTTTTAGAGAAATAAAAAGGTAATTCAATATATAACGGGAACCTAAATCAAACATAAAGAGAAGGTTGTGAGCGTATGAACGAATAACTGTGCTTATATGGGTAATTAAACTACTGGTAAAGTTGAGATCCAACATTCTTCCTTTAACTACTACCTTGATATCGATAGTAATTCTTTTGATACTCTATTTAAAAGGACATATTAACAAATAACAAATAAATAAGCCAATATAATACAAGTATTAGAGGTTTCTATGAGTATCATTCCATAGGCGTTGCATGCGATCAATGTATTACAACGTATCAATTCATGATTTGTCAATAAATCAGATATAACATAACCGTAAGCAAGATCTTGAAAATTATGTGTTTGAAATATGCAGTTGTGTTTTTATAATACTCATGGATTACCTTGTACTTGTCATACGTATATATGTGAGAAATTACAAAGTGGTGTATATTTGGATGACAAACATCCCTCTTGGAAGACCTTGAGATATAATTATGGAAGAAACCAACGATGATGTGTGTAGTGCAAATGCTAATGATACGAGATACTCTCAATTATTGGTGGATGAAGTCCTTAAAGCAAATCTTATCATTATTTAGCGTATGACTTATGTAGTTGAAGGATATATTCACCTAAATAATACTGATATACCATCTTAGAAATTACCTCAATATATTATTTGTGTAGTGAAATTCGTTGTCTAAGCTTTGAAATCGGGGAATTTGATGTTCGAGTATAAATGTAGCGATTTGTAGAGAGTCAAGAGTGTTATGACTTATGAGGGTTTTAGAGTGATAGAGACAATTTCATTAACCAAAACATCAAGTCAAGTGGAAAAAAGAGAGAGAAAGAGGCAAGGGGAAAAGGAAGAGAAAGATGGGGCAACCATCTTACGAAGCATACTACCTCCACCATAGCCGGCAGCAACAACAACCAGAGTTATACTACCCCCATAGCATTGCTGAAACTCGAACCCCCAATTCAATATACTCTTCCCACCACGATCCCATTTCCGTTCGCATTCCCAAAGAATTACGCCATATTAATACCCTTTTCGTCTCTGGTCTTCCTGATGATGTTATGCCTCGTGAAATTCATAATCTCTTCCGTCGTCGTCCCGGTTTCGATTCTTGCCAACTCAAGTTTACTGGACGTGGCAATCAAGTGTGTATCATTTGTCCCCTATTTTACTAATTTTATCTTATTGTTCGTGTTGTAATTTCAAAAAATCGCTTATAGTTTTACCCTTAATTTGGTCTTTTCTTTCTTAACTATGAGTTTGTGATATATTTGATGAATGTTTCTATCTTTTTGGTTGATTTTGAGCTTAGCTGTTGGATTTGGACTTGGGTTTTGTGTTTACTTTTAGCTTAGAATTTTTGATGGGTGGTTTTTGGTTGCCGATGAGTGCGCATATCATTGCTTGCTATCAGTGGCGAATTCATAATATATGGTGTACGTGCTGAAATTTGGATGTCATTCATACTTTATAATACAAAATTAATCAAATGAATGTTTGGGGTCATGGCCTAGGCATGCTCAGGTCCTGCTTGCTTCATTGAAGTATTGATAAGTTTGCATCTTTGTTTGTGTAGGTTGTTGCTTTTGTGACATTTCTTGACCATCAATCAGCCGTTATAGCATTACAAGCCTTAGATGTAAGTTTAATTTCATTCATGTTGATTCACATATTAATAAATGTCTTGCGCAGATTGATTTCTACGATTATGGGAGTATTGAAAAGAAAAGACATTTTTACATTGTTCAAATTGGTGTTCTTTCATTGTAACCTAACACACAAGTTTTATTCCGATGCCTTTGTACTAGTATAATGCTGCTTTTGACATCGAAAAAAGATAAAGGAATAAGGGGTTGATAGAAATCAAGGTTAGATAAGAGAAAGGGTGCCAATGATGGCGGTTGTTAAGAGAACTCGAGCAACGAGGATGGGGAGAAGTACTTCTGGATTTCTTTTTATCTAGATACCCCTGTGTGGCTGTGTCCCTATGAATTAGCACCCTTTACCTTTAATTGTATTTTTAGTGGAAAGGGGATGTGGGTTAGAGGATAAGATAATATACATGGATGGTAGAAATGAGTGGTTAAGATGGCAAGAGAGAATATGTTTGTGGATAAAATTAAACGAAAGAGATTGAGACAATTGCCAAAATAGTGAAGGGTGCAAATTGAGCGTGACAAACTAAAATGGGAAGGGTGTTAATTCATAAGGACGGAGGGTGTGATGGATACTGATTCTAACGTACTTGGATGCCTCTTGTTTTGTTTGTAGTATTGCTTAATAGTTTATGGCCTTTGCATACATCTTCCGGTATTTAAAATGTGTAGTTGACGCACTTTGTTTGAGATTGGAATTTCCTTTTGGCTGAATGTTGACAATATGTGTTTAACTTGATCTTTGTCCTCTTTTGAGAAAATTTTTAATCTTAGGTGCTTAGTGTTTTGGCTCTACAATAGTACAATGACAAGTTAACATATTTCTTTGTGAGTGATTTTTTAGAAAGTGATTGTATGATTAGAAGTTGATTTTGTTCTTTGAAGGATCCAAAATTTGAGGTATTTCAGGCATATTTATTGGCAACATAGTATCGGGTTGGTGGGTTTTGAGTACAATATTGAGTAGAAGAGAGGAGAGACAATTTTTGGTAATAAATTAAAAAGGAGCAAGTGAAGGCATGCATTTGTTTTCCTTTAAGGAAGATGAGGGATTGTGGGATAGAAAACCAAAGGAAACTGCGGTTTATTTTAGTGATTGTGAACCGATCATGGGATGTCTGTAATTAATTATACAACTCTAGATAAAAAAGAATCTTGTTGATTCTCAGTGCTTAAACATTTCATGCATTGTATAAAAGTAGTGATCTTTTCTTCTTTTGGATAGTACCTCTTTATGTTTCCTCTATATAGGGTGTAAAATTTGATCCACAAGCTGGATCAGTCTTACATATTGAATTGGCTAGATCAAACTCAAGGAGAAAACGTAAGCCAGGTACAAGTTCAACTCATAGCTTCTTGAATTACATGAATACATGATCCAAATGTAGTCGCTCAGTTCTTACATTATAGTTCATTGCTTTCCATTTGTAGGCAGTGGACCTTATGTTGTGATAGATAATAGAAAGAAAACGACATATGATGCTGAGGGTTCATCTAGTGATGAAGGTACTTTCTGCTGCAACTGACGATGAGGGTGTTTTGTCATTCATGATTTTCCTAAAGCAACCTTTTAAGCGCCACGAACATCATTGATTGTATATCTACTAATGTTACCTTTTGTGGGAATATATTGTTTATGATATTTTCTTCTTTTATATTCAGAATCTTGTTAATTTTATTGGATAGAGATCCAACTGAATTTGCATGTGAATTGCAATTTATGTTGAACTGTAGTGTTGTTTGACATGCAGGTGATAATGCGCCTGATAATCAAGATCAAGGTGAAGGTCCTGGCTCTTCCAACAATAATGATCCCTCTGATGCAAAAAGGTTCTTGAATAATTTAGTGCTATGTTTCAAGAATGGTTTTTTTTTTTTTTTTTTTTTTTTTTTTTTCCCAAATATATATCTGTATGCATTCTCAAATGTTTACTTTACATGAGTTGCTTGTGTGTCTGTGTGTATGCATGCTTGTATAAATTGATCTGGTGTGTACTTCTGAAACAATGACACCTTCTATGATGTTATGCAGTGATGAGAAGAAAGTTCAACACAGTGGGTCTGCAGAAAATGTTGGTGATGGATTCCTCTGCCTATTTTTATATTATGTTTTAATTCGGTCTAAAAATATAAGTTGAAATAGGAAAACATTTTGAGAAATCTTGTCAGATCAAAATTAGCCTTTAACTATTCTTCTAATCATTATAACCTGCCAATGGCCGTTTTTGAAGCTCTTTGCTTATTCATCTGATACTACTATTTTCATTTGCTTTAATCATCTTAAGTTCCTATTAGTTTATTAGACTTGTGGTGCACTTTAATTTACTATATTCTATCTAAATTGTGATTGTAAAGGCCTCTGAAGGTGATGTCAAGCCATGTTCTACTTTGTTTATTGCTAATTTAGGCCCTACCTGTAGTGAAGATGAACTGAGACAAGCGCTATCTCAGTAAGTGATTCTGTCTAATGTATCTTTGCATCCCTTGCATTAGTTCCCTCTTATTGTCCTCATATTTTTCGTATCCCTCAAAATAAGTAATCCAAAGAACAATTTTCTTTTGATTCTAGATATACTGGATTCAATGGGATGAAGATGCGTGCTAAAGGTGGCATGCCAGTTGCATTTGCGGATTACGAGGTATTAAATGCTTGAAATCTCTTTAAACCTATATTTGTCACTGCGTGTTGATTCCTTTTATTTTCATTAATTTTAGAACATTTACTTGGTGACTAGAATAAACTTAGGTGTAAACAGGGAAAAGTGGCTTACAAAATAAAAATTTTACTTCCTAATGGAGGAAAAAAAGAAGATAATGTAGCTGATATTTTTAAGATTGGAAACCTTGGCATCTGCCCGATCAGCCCCCAACTATCATGGTTGCTAATTTTTCCTTGGACTTTATCACAACAATCTCACCTGCGCAATCACCGGGTGAATCTACTTGTGTCTGGATAACTGGATTATAATTTGCCTGATTTTGTTGTATCTAGAGTATCTCCTATGGTAACAATTTTCACATGCTTTATCATTTGCCTGGATGTGCTTGACTGTGAATGGCTATATATTATACTCTCTCTTATTCTAATCAAATGTCCCATACTATTTGGTTTTGCTCACTTGTCGATGTACAATTTGAATCATAAATATCTCTAATTGAATGACCATTATATCAACGCTACTATATGGATCAAAATGTTTGCCTTTTAGAAAAGATCACAGTAGGAAAGATAAGAGTACTAGAAATGCGAATGCTATGACAGATGAGTGGACATACCTTGAGGGAGGAAATTCGAAATGAAGATATAACAAAGGCTTTAAGAGTTGCAAATATTGCGGAAACAATGAAAGAAAATCGTTTAAGGTGGTTTGGGCATGTGCAAAGAGCTGAAGATGTCATATTAACGAACCGGTAAGAAAGTTAGAAAGTTGGAGCTCGAGAGACTTAAAAAGAGGCGAGGAAGACCGAAGATTACTTGAAGGATAGGAGTGGAAAATGATATGGAGGATCTAGAATTACAAATTAAGATGGTAGAAAATCAGAATGAATGACGACCATTGAAACTGATATGTTGCTTCATGTAGTCAACCTCAATCTTTTGGGATTAAGACTCTGGCATTGTTGTTATTGCTGTTTGAAAACTTTTTTTTTTCTTCGTTAGCAAATCAAATGCACATATCACGAACCTAAAAACTGAGCCAAACAACCAAACCGAATGAACAATAACTATGCTTACTAGCAAATCACGAACCCAAATTGGCCATTGCAAACTATGTGACACATGTTGGTATATTTTGCATCTCATTGTTTCACTCTTGCCAAAATTTCGGTTGTTTGCTTTCTATACTCCCACTTGAGGCTAATGACATTCAATATTTTCCTTTTTCACATAACCTTCACCCTCATGGATATTCTTTCATTTATTCTATACACGTCTCACAACATGAGTAATCACTCATCCATCATAATTAGACCTGTTCAAAAGTATCCGGCTTGGAAACTCGACTCGGATTATCCGGCATCCGAATCTTAAACCGTATATTTTACCCGATTAGTAAAAGGTGGATAATTCGGGCCGGGTACCTGTTTTTCAAATCGAATATTTGAATCGGATACGGATAGTATTTTTGGTAAATCCGGATATCCAGTATCTGATTTTTTTTTTTGAATCCAGCTATACCTAGTTATTTAATTGTTTAGATAATCCTAGAATAGAAAGATGCACCTTTTTCAGTTTTGAGAGTTCATTCTTCAGGCGCCTCTTCAGTCTTCTTCCTCATAGAGTCAAAAGTACTGTCGCAGAGCCCGCTGTACCTCTTTCGGATGTTTTACCATTTTCGATTTTTTTGATTAACTGTTCGGAGGCAGATTAATTGGAATCCACTAATGTCTAACTTGCTAGACTTGACTTATTGTCCTTAGCGTCATTGCTTTTGCTAGAATTATGGTGCTTACTAATTGTGTACTCATTATACACTATACTGATGACTATACACTATGCCGCTTAGTTAATATTTGACAATTATTTAAACAAAAAAATTCTAAAAGAAAAAAAGAGATAAAAAATGCATGGGTGAAAGAAGAAAAGACAAAAATATTCTAAATGAAACCAGGTATCCGGATATCTTAATCCGGGTCGGAACCAGATCACATTTTAAGGTATCTGGAAAACTGGATGTCCGGATATCCGGTTTTGAACTCATAATATCAATTATCTATCGTATCTTGCGCTTTTGTGTTGAATACCATAATTTGCATATTTTCTTCTTTCTTTTGAATGTCAAGGTCTTTTCACTTAAGTATCCACTTTTCTCATCTACATGTAAAGAATGTTGATCTTAATTTTTTCCATATTATCTACCAACTCTAAGTATTTTCCTTAAAGTGTTCTAAATTCTAATATTAAAAGGTGTTAGTTTTGGCTTATATATTCAATTTTTTATTTGGTCTCTTATCTCCAAGGAATGATTAATGGGTGGAGAAGAAGAATCCATGTAGAGAAACTGATATATTCATGTAGTTTATCTCAATCTTTTAGGATTGCATTGTTGTTGTCTCTTATCTCCATAATCTTATAATCTTTGCTCATTTGACACCACATTTGTGAGATGTGATGCGCCGCTTCCATGCAACGATCTAGCAACCTTTGCATACTTAATACTATACATGGGTAATGGTTATAGGAAGCAAAGCATAAAGTTCTTGCTCATTCAAATTCAACACCAGGTTCATGCAATAAAGCATGCCACTTCAGGGAAATCGCCTAGCAACCTTTGCATACTTAATATTATACGTGGGTAATGGGTATAGGAAAAAAAGAGCTTGTCATATCATATCAACTAGGTTTCTACTTCCATAGTTTAGGAAAAGATGTGTTGCTAGGGAGTCTAGTTGACAATTGTTAGCTCCATTTAGATAGCAAAAACTTCTATTGATCTACTATTCAATGCTCATTTCATTCAAGTTTAAAGATGATTTATGTTGACTTAGGGTTCTTAAGTTAAACATCTCTAAAGCATAGGAGCTTGTCTTCCATGATTGCTTGAAACCTTGAATTTCCTTGAAATATTTTGTTGACGATTCGTCTTATGTATAACCTTCTTTAGTATCTATAGCTAGATGGATCCTTTCTAAAATTTTCCCATTGCTTAACTTACAGAGGGAAGGCAGGATCAGTTTGTATACAGTTAGATTCATTCCCAATTACTGAGTGAGTTTTTGGTTCCTTGCAATTTATCACTCCGTCTACCACAAATAATAATCTAACCTTGACTAAATGTACTCAAAACTCATCAAAAAGAGTGTTAGACAAAGCTCTGAAAAGAGAGCAAGTCGATTATTTCCAAAGGAATACATATTAGATAAAACAACTGACCATATGAAACTTAAACGCAAGTATTGAAGACAAATATCTTCTTCTGAGGGTTGAGCTTAAAGTGCGTCTCGCATCGAGGCTCTAGAAAAATCGCTTTAGCCCGAGCTTAGTGATGTACATGAGGGCACTTTAGTAATTTGTCATATAACAAGACAAAAAAAAGTTGTCTTCTTTGTAATTTGTCATGAAGGGCTAAGAAGGGGTGATATAGGAATTAGTTATACTTAGGAGTTTGTTAAGTTGGGGGGAATAACATGTAGACATAATTACTATAAATAGAGGGGAAGGGAAGGGAGGGGAATTAGGATTCATTGAAGTAATAGTTTTAAGAGGAGTTTTATAATTATTGGGAGAGAACAAGCCTCTCGAATGCTTGCATACTATCTTTTTTAATCGTTCTTTGTTTATATTCGTTCTTCGTTATACAATTACATTTCTACATACAAATCGATACATTCAAATACATTTTCTATTCAATCTTAGTAATCTCATCTAATGGCCAAGTCAATCCATGACACTCTCTTCCTAGGCCTCCATACAACTGAATACAATCATTTTTTTTCAAATTTAATCTCTTTGTTGTGGACTCAATTTTTTGTTCTTTTAGATTTAGATTCTTTTTCTATATTCTTCTCTTATGGCTTCTTCGATTTTGGTCTTCCAGTTTTTCTTTTTTTGATTATTTTGTCTACCGCTTTTTGATGGTTTCTTCTTTTCGTTTTTCTTCTTTCAATTCCCTCTTCTATTTATGTCTTTCTCTCCTAAATTTTTCATTTTAAGTCTTCCCTCTTCTAAACCTAAGAGCTGAGAGTTACAAGCAAGCAAGATTTCAACATCAGTTGGTTTCGTTCGTCTATTAATAAATAATCTCGGAGTTTGAATATAAATTGCTTAACTATTCTATTTAAGCTTTGGTGCCGTGTATTCCGGTTCTGTATCGATTTATTTAGGCAATTACCACAAATACTATTTGTGTAATCATTTTAATGCCATGCTCTGTTCAGGAAGTAGAACAAGCTACTAATGCAATGCAAGCACTTCAGGGCAGCATGTTGCCATCTTCAGACAGGGGCGGCATGCACATCGAGTAATCGTCCCATCTTTTTCCTAATCATATTTTTCATTGCTTGTTCAGTTATCAATTTGATTTATCTGCATTTATTCTATTTTCGTTCAGATACGCAAAATCTAAAATGAGGAAGCCATAAAGAACAACTTCCATATATTTCAATTGCCCATTGCGAAAAGCTTGCTGCAAATACAGATATGTGCTATAGATCTCTTTATGCCTCTCGTAGTCTGGTATCTTCTAGTAGATTGACAAGCACAGAAACAAATTCGTGTTACTGCTTATTAGCTCGTGTAATTTGAAGACCATTTTCAGTCGAACATGCAGAATACAAAATTTCACCATTGGTTTTGAAGATCTGTACTGTGTATTGGCTTTATCGTGAATTGTTTTGATCATGGAATTGGGGCATGGATCTGATCACGCCATATGATACAAATCTATTGAAAACTGATCTATACCGTTTTACCTTCTTTCCCGCGATTAGTTTTCTATCTTGTAAATCTAGTGTTTGAATGATTTATCGCTTCCATTTCCTTTTACTACGTTTTGTTGAGACGTTTGTCGCAAATTGGTTCCCTGAAAGAATTAGTAAGCCTGTCATATGCTAATCTACAAGAAAAGGTTCTGGACAATCTTTTAGAAAGACTGGCGAACAAAAAGAAAGTTGTAGGAGTGTAGAAAATTGTATCCCAATCAGCTAAACAAGGGCTCGAAAAAGTTTTCTTTTTGTACATCTTGTACTAGGATCGCCACCTCCTCTTCTCAAGTTTCAACGAGCGAGTTGTAGAATTGCATTATTTTTTAAGATAGTTGTTACCTAGAGCAAGCAACTAAACTTGTTGACTGATTTGATTATCTAAAAGTATTGACTGATAAGCCAACTGTGATGTGATGAAGATTTTGACAAATTATTTATTAGATGTCGGTTTTTTATTAAAGATAAATTGGACCGGAAAACCTAAAGCTGATTTTCTCAATGACATCTTTATTTACAAATCACCTTTTTGTTCTAGCACTTGAAGTTATCTAACATAATATTTTAATGAGCTGCACTTGTGAGAGATTGACTCTCAGTAATCAACCTCAAAATAAATATATGCTAATTTTAGAAAACGTCTCACAATAAAATCGTCTCACAAAAGTTGTGTATTTTAATTTAGTGGACCACGGAACTGTAATAATACTCCATGCTTAATACAATGTATAGGAAAAAAACTTCAGAAGTGGCTATTTCATTCGGAATGGAATAGTATATATGATGCACAAAATGCATATAATATTGACAACCGAATTTCACAAGGCACCAAAATGGAATACAACCCTCTCAAAACCCACCTCCATTATACTATACATTAACCAAAATTATAGGGAAATTCTGGGTCCATAAAACTACCTTACTTCATTCAAAACCCATCAAATCTATCTTGACGTTTCTACTAATTCCTAACCCTTTCGCGTTCCCACAAAGCCGACCTAAGTGATTCGAGGGATAGACTACCCGTGTAAACTTCCGTCTCCTCATTGCGTAATGGACCGCTGAATGATTCTCGATCTTGTAGCCTCATTCTTCCGCTGCGACTCCCAACGTCGTGCCTTGGTGTCGACATAACACTTGAATCCATGAACATGTCACCCTCTAATACACGCAGGACCTAACTTCCAAGCAAAAGATAAAATCCAAACACAATTAGTATATTGATGCACTATTATTAATAGATTATGCTAAACTTGAGAACTTTCTGTTAATAAAACCCTGGTCTTAAGCAATCCTCTCTTTTTTCTCTATTTAGTGCAATCTTTTTGAAAGCTTGGCAAACAAAAAGAAAACGGTAAAAGCACAAATCATGAGAATTTCGATTCACTTGATGTACTTATTGCTGCAGATGATGTTTGTTACCAAGAGTCAGTCAAAAACAACCTTTGTTATCACTAACAAGGGGTAAGTTGTGTATATTCGACCCCTCCAAACACTGCCTAGGTGGGAGCCACTTAATGATATTGGGTTAATGAAATGTACGTTTGTTTCACATTTTAGACCAGGGTTTATCAACTGATATTTCCAAAGACCGATTTTTCCTTTACCTGGGACATTCGAGGCCTAGAGTGAGGGTCTCGTCGTATGCACAATGAAGCAGCATGCATAAGGCAATGAACCTCGGGTTCTAGATACCGGTTAACAAGACGCGGGTCGATTAGCTCATCAATAGCACCGTCTTCCAAAAGGGGCCGTGCCTAGTTAAAGAAACAAGAAACAATAAATAACAAAACATCACAATGGAATAAACTACAAGTTTAAGTAATCCACAAAAAAGCAAATTATGCAGCAAGTACCCATTCAGTAAGGCACTGCTGGCCTTTAGGTCGGGTTAAGTCGACAGCCTTTCTTCCCGTAAGAAGCTCAACAAGTACAACACCAAAAGAGTAGACATCAGCCTTTTCCGTGATTTGTCCACTTTGTGCATACTCCGGAGCTAAATACCTGCAATAATACGTACTTGTATTACATTACCAGAAAATACATGTCATATAGATCAAATAAACGTAAGTACATCAGAATGTACCCAAATGTGCCTATCACTCTTGTTTCGACGCCAGTGTCCCCATCGGGTTGCCACCTTGCCAGGCCAAAATCCCCCACCTTATCATGTGAACCGATATATATAACATCAAATTACAATAGAATTCAAGGCGTTAATCGAAAAGCGCAATAGAAAAACACGTATGAAGCATGAAACTAATTAGCTACTCAAAACTTCTGGTTACTCAGAGATACAACACAGTAAACACGACTAATAATACGCATGCCTAAGGCAAATCGGGCAATCAATCTATAATAGATCACGATAACATTAACATCAGCATTAATCGGCGATTTTAGTGGAGTAGAAGGGGGTGAAAACCCATAATCTTAGCCCTACAATAATCAAGAATAAAAATGTTTCTTTGCAGTTGAAGAGGTTAGATAAAAATTGATTGTCATACTCCCTTTTTTCGCTTTGAATGTCTCATTTGGTTTTTCAACACTATTCATCAATTACTTTTATTATGTGCTTTGTTTTAAATCTATAAGTTAAAACATAGTCTAGTGGGATTTTATTTGTTTCGTCTTATTATTTCTACTCAAGCACAATTAGAGATATTTAAGAATAAAAATGTGCATTGGTAAATGTGCCAAAACCAAATGAGACATTTAAAGAGAATAGGAGGGAGTATTAAAAATATAATCCAATTTAATAAATCATTTAAATTGAGTCCAAATATGTTCACAAGTTAAAAACACCCTTGGTGAAGAGAATTCTATATCCAAGACTTTTTATAGTGTAAAAATAAAGCCGCATCACCGTATCATGACCATATTATAAAGGTTTTAATTTTACTGCGACCGAAATATAGGTTGCAGTTGCCGCAAAATTATCCGTATTGACCGTGATATCCGTTTCGCGACCGAGTCTATCCAGTAAAACTAGGTGACATGAGAATCACAAAAATAGAAACTATCTTACCCAATAAGTATGATTGGTTGGTTAGACAACAGTTGGTCAGAAAAGAACTGATAATTAAACATACAGCTCAGCTTGCAGGAATGCCAATACAATTAACAAATAGACACTTCACCGGATGTGATAGTTTCGTCGTTTATTTCATTTTTTAAGTAGAAAAACACAATTAACATACCAAACAAACAAAACAAAATTATTTTAAAAACCTTCAAAAAAAAAATACTAAAAGAGAATGTACCAATGGTTCATAATCATGGGTGAGTAAAATGTTGTTTGGACGCATGTCACGGTGAACAATGCAACCCACTCTGCATTCTTCGTGTAGATATCGTAGCCCTCGAGCTGCTCCGACTGCAATCTTTTGCCGAGCAAACCATTCCAATGGGGGTTGATTACGTCCTGCGATCACATAAACGTAGCAAATTCAACCAAAACATAAGTAAAACTTATACCCCGAAAAAACCTTGGAAATTTTGGAGTAAACGCTTTTCGTTTTTAACATTACCGTATAAATGGGCATCTAGGGATCCATTGCATATGTACTCGTAAACCAGCAACCTTCGTTTATCCTCAATACAATACCCAATAAGCATAACGACATTTCGATGCTGAGCACAGCTCAAAACTTCTACCTCGGCACAAAACTCTACGTCACCCTGTGAACTTGCTAACTTATGCTGTTTCACAGCTATAGCTTGACCCCCGGGTAGTATCCCTCGATGGACCGACCCAAAACCTCCCTCGGCCAAGAAATTTGACTCGGAAAATCCACTTGTTGCAAGCTCAAGCTCGGCATAGCTAAACCACCTTGGAGGTTTTCCAAAAACCGGTGCCTTATGCTGGCATATTGAGCAAAGCGGAGGAGGTCCAAGAGGAGGACTTCTTGACAGAGACATCGCGTCTCTTACATTTCCACTGAACTCTAAATCGGGCCTATATCTTCTAGACCCAACACCGGAATCCCTGTCCAATTGAGAAAATTTCTGCAATGATTTCCCGGATTGTCTTTTCTCGAGCTTCTGAGAGGATCGTAAATGTGAAATTACGTATTCACCCATCCAAGGCTGGATTCCTGAGCTTGTTGAACTTGAACAAGGGGACACATCCTCATCGTCTGAATCTGAGTCTGATACAATTTCCCGACTTTCTTTCATAAGGATCATATCACTCTTCTTCGATTTTTCACTCGTTTCAGATGGTGCAAAAGGGGATGTTCCAGGATCAGAGCTTGATACAGATGATGTTCCTGCTTCTGTTGCAGTAAATAGCTCAGGACTACTGCTTGGAGTCACAACTGGTCCTCGAACTTCATCGGTTTGGCCACCCGATGGACCAGCTAGTTGAAGCTCCTTCAAAGGAGATGCGACCAACTTTAGTCTTAGTACTTTTGCCTGAGAGCGTTTCATAACCACAATGTTGCAATGGAGCTCGTCCATGCAACGTTTTCCTTCTTGCTTGAGGTCCCTAACCAAAATCAAGATCAGTAAGTCCGAATTCTTTTCACCCGGTTTATATGAAACTAAAATGATGAAAACTTTCTTCATGAAACCGAAATGATAGGATGCACATAAAAAGGAAAAAGAAAATTACTTGTCTAATACAACCCAATTAGCCTGAACCTTTTTGGCTTCGGCAGCAACCGCCCCTGGAGGGGAAGCCGAAACTATCTTTATCTTCACATTTATCTGCAAAACAAAGAAGACTATAATCAGCTAATTCAAATGCAAATTAGACTATTCCAAACAATGGAAGATCAAAAAGGAAACCTTATTTGGATCATAGACATCATGTAGCTGGAGAATCATCTGAGAACAAGAATCTGTTAGCTCAATTTTCTGCTCTGAACTTGTACCAGCAAAGAGCTTCTTTTGCCCACTTGCACAGTCTCCAGAAAACCTTGGAAATACCCATAACCTCCTACCTACAAAATGTATCATGGAGTATATATTTAATCAGATGTATCCCAACTAGAGGTGTTCAAAACAGACCCGATGACCTGATATTTACCCGACTTTGAAACCAAACCCGACTTAACCGGACAAAATCAATGTGGACACAAGACACTGATTTTGAACCGACCCAAAACAAATGACCGACATTGACCCGATAACCCGAATGAACACGTCTAACCCCAACTTAAACCTCCATACCAAAAATACAAATACATCACATTCACAAAATCCAAACACAAGACAATTCCAGATTACTTTCCAAATTCAATCACTATCACAAACAGCATCAGAAATTTAAAAAATGACTTAAGGGGTACCACTTCCCATCTTCTATCTCATTCCAGACTTGATCATAGCTTTTAGAAGCGGGATATACCGGGTATGGCGATAATGATGAAGTACAAAACAATTTAGTACAAGTTAAAACCCAGAAATCAAATCAAAAATAAATGAATAAAAAGTAGCCTAAAAGTGAAATTTGAAAATTTTGTTACCTGAACTAGGTGGAGGGACAACCACAATCAAAGTAATACAATCTCCAGGTTGAACAACATGACTCAAAGCCCAAACAAGAGCTGCTTTTGGGATTTCTTTTGATGCTTTTACAGCCACCAAAACCTTCTCAACATTCTCAGAAACTGATGAACAACCCTTTTCTAGTATACTTTCTCTTTTCTGCTGTTGCCCACTCATTTTTTCCCACAAATTTCAGCAAAACAATGATTTCAAATTTGTTCCTTTTTCCAATAAACACAAAAGTTGAAACCCCTAATTATTAAATCATTCCATTTACCCTCTTGACAAATCATGCATCATAATTCATACACAATCCAAATGGGAACCCACAACTGCTGAATTTCTTCACAAAGCTCCAAACTTGAACACTATTCTATAGTATTGACCCAAGAATCTTCTCCATTGACAAGACCCATTTTAACCTCCAAAAAACCCATGTTCTATTTTTTCCACAAATAGTAAGAAATCACTAAACCCTTGTAAAATTTGTAACAATGAAGAAAATGCTGCAATCTTGATTGATTATAGTGATGTTTGTTCACAAGAACAGAAGCTTCAATGAAAGGAAACAGTGAAACAGAAAATCATGAAAGTCTGCAACATTGAAAAGCACATTACAATTATCAATATTTGCATAGAAAATGACATATGCTTAGAGCCCAACACCTAATTTTATTACCCTTTTTCTTTGAGCAGAAGTATATATGTGTTTTTAGAATAAAACCCTTCAAATTAATTGAGTCAAAAATGGTATTTTTGACCCCTGTTTTTAGGTACTTCCAAAGAAAAAATCTGAAATGTTTATTACCCTTTAGTTCTATACAATTAATCAAATCATTGATAAGACTAAACACAAAAAAGCCTCTGAAAATTTCACCTGTTCACTAAACTGGAAATTTTATTAAAAAAATAAAAAATAAAAATAAAAAGATGAATATACCCCAAATGTAATCAATCACTTCAACCCAGCCAAACAAACACCAATCAATCAGTCAACTCTTTTTTGTATTATCATATCTGTCATAATAAATTAAATTTAAAATAAAAAATTAATTAAAAAGAGTTTATATTCTTTACCCTGAATTTAGAATAACCCATTAATGGCAATTTAAAAATAAAGAAGGGAAATTTTATTACTTACAGAGTATGTGACAGTTGAGAAAGAGAAGGGAAAAAAGAAAAATGGAGATTTGGGAGAGTATAAAAAGCGGGAAAGAAGAAAGAAAAAAAGGGTATTGAAATTAAATTAAATTAAATGAAAAAGGGGAAAAAGGAAGACATAGCTTTACTAAGATTAAGTTTGAAATTTGAAAAATGGGAAATTTGTTTTATGTATGAGAGTGAAGAAATAAATGGGAATGGTTGGATGTTAAGAAGACAAAAAAAACTGGGAAGAAAAATGAAGAATGGGAATGGAAAGCTAGAAAGAGCCAATGTAAGGAAGAGAGAGAAAAACAGAAGAAACAAAAAAATGAAATGATTATTGTTTTAGGGATTACAAGTTGCAGAAGAAGAAGAAACAGAAGAAAAAGATCAATGGAAGAAAATCATTTTTATAACTGTATTTATTCATTATTCAATTAAATTATACTTTTTTCGTTCCATAATCTTTTTCTACTTAGGAATATTAAAGAGAGAAATTTGATACCCCTCCTATTCACCTTAAAGTCTCATTTGACTTTTCACGGATTTTAAAGAAAGTTAAAAGTGGGACTCTAAGGGTAGAAAAAAGAGGGGTATTATGGGTTTTAAATGTAAGGGAGGAAAATTATAATGGGTAATGGAGGGTATAATTGAAAATAGGATAAAGCTACTAAGGGCATAAAAGTCAAAAACCCATATCAAAAATAGAAATGGAACAATCAAGGTGACTTGACCATAAAAGAAAATTAGACAGATAAGCTGAATAGGAGGAAGTATAATATTTAGAAGATGTTCATATGAAAACTCGTTGAATTCGTGTTAATGTATAATGTATATTTTTTTATTACTACAAATTTTTTTATGAGACAGTTGTAAGACGACCTTTATGTTTGAGCTAAATTGCCCGATAATAAAAACTTTTAGCTTATAGGTTTCTTGTTTTGAAGTTGTTTTACTGTGAAACGGTCTCATACAAGACGGGTTGATTTATTACTGTATTTTTTATAATTTTTTATTATGTGTATTTAAAGATAATAAAGTTTAAAATTTACTTTTGAAAATTGTGCAAAAAATAAATGAGAAAAATAAAAAAATAAGAAAAAAACATATATTATTTATTTATTTTTTAATTAATTTTGTTTGGAGTTGGCGTTGTTCTTGTGGGGGAATGGAGAGAGAAGATGAAGGGAAACGGTAAAAAAAAAAACCCGATCCTTAAATTTCGCCACCCTTTTCATTTTATCGCCATCCCCTCCAAATGAAATTACGAATTTGCCCCTGATTTTTAAAAAATTACAATTTTACCACTCATTTCAAATTTCTTATTTATAATAATAATAATAATAATTAACTTTTTATATTCTTAAAAAAATATAAATAAAATTAATAATAATAACAGTAATAATAATAATAATAATAATAATAATAATAAAATTAAAATTAATAATTAAAAAAAAAAATTGAGTCGCCCAGAATTGGGCGCCTGAACCATGGTTCAGCCACCCGGAACCGGGCGACTGGACCCCGGTTCAGGCGCCCAATTCTGGGCGACTCAATTTTTTTTTTTTTAATTATTAATTTTAATTTTATTATTATTATTATTATTATTATTATTATTATTATTATTATTATTATTATTATTATTACTGTTATTATTATTAATTTTATTTATATTTTTTTTAAGAATATAAAAAGTTAATTATTATTATTATTATTATTATTATTATTATTATTATAAATAAGAAATTTGTAAGGAGCGGTAATTTTGTAATTTTTTAAACTTCAGGGGCAAATACATAATTTCGTGGGAAGGGGGGTGGCGATAAAATGAAAAGGGTGGCGAAATTTAATAACTCCCAAAATAAATGAAAGAGAGGGGAGCGGTGCGAATTGTGATGCGAGTCACAGTGGTGAAGTCGAGGAGACAACGAGATTGGGATTGTGTCTTTGTGTCTTATTTGAAATTTGTCACTTTTTTTGAATATTTCGTCCGTTTTATATTAGTTGTAATACTGATAAAATGCATTATTTATTAATTATTTTTAATTTGTGATTAGTTTTTAATTTATAGGTTAAATTATGATCAAGTTAGATCTTGTTTGATTTGTCTCGTTGCAAAGATTATTAATATCAAATTTTTATAATTTTTTATCATAAATAATTAGAGATATTAAATATTAAAATAGTGCATTGAACTACGTGAAAAAAAATAAATGTTGCAAGTAAATTGAAATGAAGAAAGTACTTTTTTTTAGATGAATACTTACTTTTACTTCGTACTTCCTTCGTTCTTGATTACTTTGCATCCAAACACATTTTACACATTTTAATGCATTGTCAAATTATTTATATTTAAAGTTATAAAAATGAAAATGTGTGACGAACTGAATAAAATAGAATCTCACATGAATATATTTTTTTATATGATAGTCGCAATATGCAAAATACTTCGAATGATGAATAGTACAATGTTAATTTTGGTTATCTGCAATGTTTTCTTATTTTGAATTTTCGCAATTTTGCAACATTAGTTATTTTATCCTTATTTTTATTTATACTCCATATATGATAAAGAAGCATCATTTTATGTGTACTTAATACTGCTAGGGATATTATAAATACTACGCATTTGAAAATGACATTTCTTAAAGCTGGGAAGAACTATTTAGAATATCTTAATCGATCACTGTGTTTCAGAAACCACCATTTAAAAATAAATCACAATTTAAAAAATGTCACCTTATTAAATCCCTCCACATGAATGTAATTTGTGAAGTTGTCAAATAACAGTTATTAACCTAGAGTTGCTCAAAAATATCTTTATTTGCTTAATTATCCTTCATTGACTTGACTTATTTGATCTAATATTAAATACTTTGTCATGTTTGGGAACGATGATTTCATTTGAAAATTTGAAATTAGCTCAAATTTATTGTTTGGCAAATCAAAAAATTTCAAATTTAGTTTTGAATTAAATTCCACCATTGTTTTTAAAGTTATTAAAGTTGAAAATTTGAGAATGACTACCCAAACCTTGTCATTCTCAAATTCTTCATTTATGATTTCATAATTGAAATCCATAATTTGAAATGAAATACATATTCTCAAACACTATATAAATATTTTTCCATTACCACACAATAGATGTTTTATTTTGTTTAAATAGTGAACAACAACTCGGGTGTTGTATGATTGAAATTTCTCAAATATATTAAAAAGGTAAATTTATCGAGTTGCATTTTGATATGTCTTGGCCAATTTAAGGAGATACATAAGCATAAGATGGATGTAGTAGTTTTGCAAATGTTATGGTGAATGTGTGGACAAACCAAGATGTATAATATCAAGAACCAGGTTTTGAGAGAGTCCAGAGGTTTCACCCGTCTTTGTAATGAAAAGCCACCGACACGCATGGGAGAATGGTGGGAAAAATTAATGTTGATGGGAAGAGAAGTCGTAGTAGGCTTAAGAAAATATGGGAGGAGCAAATTAAGAAGAATGAGTTGCACATTTCTAAAGACTTGAGTAGGGATAAAAACCAGTTAGAGATCAGGTGTCGTTTTTGAGTCCTAGACCATTGATAGTTATATTTGCCTTTTTATTTTATTTATGTAGGCCTTGATATTTGGGGTAAAATCGACTTTATTCCTCTAGTCCTCCCTGTAAAGGGAGTACATGTATGGATTATCCGTAACCTTCCCTTACTTAGACCCTGCTTTCTAGCGAGATATTAGATACGATGATGATGATGATATACTTGTCTTGTCTTGTCTTGGCTTGGCTTGGCTTGTCTGGCAAAGTATCTTGTCTTATCATGTCTTGTCTGGCAAAGTATCTTGTCTTATCATGTCTTGTCTTTAGAAGAGCTAAGGATTGGTTGTAACCTCCTTTCAATAGTAAAGTTTGTCATCTTCTAACCCTTTTAAAACTTTTTTTATAGATATATTGAGCAGGATACACTGAATATAATAATAATGATTATTATTATTGTTATTGTGGTAACTTTCTTAAAATAATCCAAAATATAATGAGTATTTTGAGAAGATGATTAGAAATAAGATTATTCTAATAGTTTGAAATATTTTGAACTAATTAGTTCTAGTAATTATATTGAACGAAATAAGTCATAATTGTAATTATTTTTAACAAATTTCCCAATCATTAATTATTATCTTATTAAAATGTTTTAGTTAGTATTTAAGTCTAAATGTGGCCATTTAGGAGTAATTGGCTCACCACTCATACAAGGTGAACATGAAATTAATTGAAATAAACTCAACCCCTACACTAATCGATGATTCTTGGGAGTTATTGATTTATTTTTAAAGAAATAGTTTGTTAGAGTTAGTCTATTTTATAATTAATAATTTTATAACTTAATATTACAACCTTTCACAACGTACATGTATTAGAAAAGAAAATCAAAGGGATAAAGTATAGTTGTATTAAAGTCGCACAATTTGTATCCTTGGTTTGAATAACATAACATCATTCTTTAATGGCAAAATTATAATAGCAAAGTTATAAGAAATTATCTAATCTATATCTTTTTTCAAAAACTACCTTATGTAAAACTTTTTATAAAAAACTACTTTATATAATACAAATCTTCACAAAACACTACCTTTTAACGAATTTTAACAGTTGACCGTTAATTTTGGCCTAAACCATCATGTGACACTCACGTGACCTCTTAAAAGAGACCTTCTTTATCTGGTCCGTACCTGTATTCGTTTCTGTACCGGAACCGGAATCAGCACCGGTTCTTTTCGTTGAAAGTGACCCAACTGCGACGTGGATCAATGACCCGAATCCACTAGAGGTCGTGAAGGAAATAAGGAATACACCAACCCCGCCGCCGCCGCCACCTCAGCAGCCGCAATTGAAAGTGATTAATTTGGATAATCCGATTAAAAACAACAACCCAGCTGAGATTCAAACTTCTCAACAAAAGCCAGGGTTTTTTACCAGAGAATTGAATTTTTCTGAGTATGCCGGGTTAAATGGAAGCGGGTCAAAGAGTAATGGAGGTTAAAAACCCGAATCCGGAGAGCTATTGAGTTTTGGTGGAGGTGATAGCAAAAGAAGTAGTACTACAAATTCGAATGGAAATGTGGGTATATTCGGTTCGAATTCACAGTTCATAATTGATGATTGTAACAACAAGAAGAAACGATCCCCAAATTCGAGAGGCAGTAATGACGAAGGAATCATGTCTTTTACATCTAGGGTGATAATGGCGTCGTCAGGGATTGGAAAATCAAGCAACAATGGCGGAGCTGATTCAGAGCATTCCGATTTTGAAGCGTCGGTAAAAGAAGTGGATAGTTGTATACTGGTAGCTGAGCCAGAAAAACGTCCGAGAAAACGAGGCCGAAAACCGGCTAACGGAAGAGAAGAGCCATTAAATCACGTCGAGGCAGAGAGACAACGGCGTGAGAAGCTAAACCAGATGAAGAAGGTCCCTTTTAAGAGTCACGTGAATGTCACGTGATGGTCAAAGGCCAAAATTAACGATCAACTGTTAAAATTCGTTAAAAGATAGTGTTTTGCAAAGATTTGTATTATATAAGGTAGATTTGTATTATAGATTAGGTAGTTTTTTATAATTTTGTCTTCTTTAATTTATTCCCAACAAAACGCCGTCATAATAAAGCTTGAAATTCAACGCTCGCCCTTTGTTATTTCTTCCATCCCATTAAATTTACATTATTTTTCATTTGCTCCGTCCCACTTAATTTACATTATTTCTATTTTGGACAATGGTCCACCACTTTCTTTTAATCTCATTCATACATTTTAACTCTCTTTTAATTTCATCGACACAATTCATTTTCTCTACTTATTTATTACCATTTTCTTAAAAATACACCAATTTCTCTTTAATTTAATTTAAAGAGGACGGAGTAATATTGATGTTTGACAGTTCCAACTCCCATTTGAAAAATACTTCTATGCTTTGCATTTTATTTTTTTTAAAGGAACCTAAAAATATATGCTTACATTGTTATACGCATTTCAAAAATAAAAAATGTAATACTTGTAAGTTTTACACATGTTAGTTGTTATGGGCTGGCTTTGTCATAAGTTTTTTTTTCCTATATTTGTAAGAGATTGTATAGTTAAATGAGCTTTTAAAATATAATTTTCAAAACTGTAAAATTCTTATAATTTTTATACGCACATAATTAAAAATATTAATAATATAAATATTATATTAGAATGCATGAAAACCCTAATAATGCATTTAAATAATACCGGAGGAAGTATATCTATACTATAATTTTCTATCGGTTTTGTCTATACATATATTAAAACATTTAAAAAATTTCAATGTGATGTCACCACATTAATTATAAGAAAGTGGTATCAATATTAGATGAAAATTTGATTATGCATAATTATATAAAAAACTATCTTTTATAAGTTTAAAGTAAAAATATCAAAATTCTTCCAAAATACTTCCTTTAGTTTTTATTTATAGTTATATATAGTGATATTTTATGAGGAGAAATATTACTATCTGTAGCAATTAATAAAAATCAGAGAAAGTAAAAGTTATACTCCATATCAAAAAGACTATATTATTGTAAATACCGTGTATGTACACACCTTTAACAGTAGTAGTTAACTAGTTATGGTTATGCTTAAGACAATTTTTATACTAACATCGTTTCATCGTGGGACAATTTAATATGGGCTGATCCAATTTTTGTTTACTAAAAAATTAATGAAAAAAAACACTTTTTATTTAGTGATTTCCTGTGTAAGTTTAACTCAGTTAAGTTGTTTTAAATATAAATAATATGGGTTACTTGTAGGGGCTCAACTCACGGTGAGACGGTCCTACACAAGACTTAAATATATATGATGTGAGTTACTTATATGGGCACGTCTTACCGTGAGATGCTCTCATATAAAAATTATTATTTTCAAAATCTTGTCTCAAAAATAAATAACATGATGATGTCATCACTGACTTTAAATAGTATAAAAATCAATATATTCTTTTTACAAAATTACAATCTTTATTTCATCAACAAATTTGATACTTATATGATATTTTGATTAAACTTCTTGCAATATTTGTAACATCTAATTTAACACTTCTTAAAAATTTATTTTAAATATTTTTTAAAAAAATATATTTAAGTTGTGTATTGCATGATTACTGTTTAGTTTTTAATGTAGAAAAATAAAATAATGTCAAAAAATCAACTTAGCCGGTGGTAAACGGTGTAAGGGACATATATCCTTAAGAAAATATGTAAAATAATACTTCTTCCGTTTCATAATACTTGCTACTGAGTGTGATATGTTGTGTGAAAAAATGGCACTATCAGTAGCAAGTATGTAAGTATCATGGAACATATTATAGAATGGAGGAAGTAGTATTGAAATATCTTAGGTAGTTATATGTTATAAATGGTGAACCTTCATTGGGGCGGGTGGAGGCTTCACCCCTCCAAAAGGTTTCGGTCTTAATTTATTTTATGCTAATTAAAGATTGCATTAAAACGAGGGAGCTAAGTTGGTTTTAGGCACACTCAATTTGAGTTGTTAAGAGTATATAGTTGAGAGTATAATATATTAGTGGTTGAGAGTAGATTGTGTGTTCAAATATAACCCACCTAAAGTCTTATTAAACCCCATATAAATTATTTTGGTTTTTTAGGATAATATAAATTATCTTATTAAATCCAATTAATATTATTTTGTTGTATTTATGGGCTTTAAACATATAATTAACAATTTTATCAAATCTTTATTATAATTTATGGGGTGGTTGTATTTTTATGGGTTCAAATCCTCTTACAAAATGTTATTTTAACAAATAAACCAAAAAGTCAAAAATATAGCTTATCAATTAGCATAATAAGAATTATTTTATAGTGTACCTAATCAAATGGA
Source organism: Amaranthus tricolor (assembly GCF_026212465.1). Classification (NCBI taxonomy): domain Eukaryota; kingdom Viridiplantae; phylum Streptophyta; class Magnoliopsida; order Caryophyllales; family Amaranthaceae; genus Amaranthus; species Amaranthus tricolor. The sequence goes on along the minus strand of NC_080051.1, from coordinate 20,948,160 downwards.
TTCTAAACCATTATCCTTGATAATTTTATCAATTACTTAATAATTTATGTAGTGATAGAAAATTTTACATGTTAAAAAATAGATATCATTATTTAATTAAAAAAGAACTCACACTTGAAGTTTCTTCAAGTTTCTTCCTCTAATTTTTTTTGCTTTTGCCTAATTATAATAATAAATTTTAAGGACCTCTATAATAAAAATTTTGAGTCCATCACTCAACTTAACCAAAAATTTAAACTTAAATTTGTGATTTTAGACTCAAAATATACGTTATATAATTCATCACATACTAAACAAATTAAAATAACTATCAAAAGCCTTAATATTCATGAATTCATATATAATTATTCAAATGGAGATAATTTTTAGATTTTTTTTTATTAGGGCATGTTTTCATTTAAAACATGTTTTCACTATTTTTAAAATTTAGATTAATTCAATTTAAATAAATAAACTTATATTCTCTTTTTCATGCTTGATAAAAGTATGTTTAATTAATAAAAGCACAAAAAAGACATGTCCAAATTCCAATGTTCACATATAATAAATCTAAGTCTTTCAAAATAAATATATTTCAATTATATCTTTTAGAAACTAAAAAAAGTAAATCTACGTGAAATATTTCACTTTAATAAAAGATAAATTTAATTAAGAATTTTGATTTATATTTAAAAGATAAAAAATATATATAATAATATAAGATCTTATTAGATGTCTTATTGCATAATTTTTTAATATACAATTTTTATAATTTTATGATTCATATTTGGTGATGTTTAAGCTTAAAAATTACTTTGAAACTATACAAATAGTAAGTAAGAAGAAAAACGGAGGGATTAGTATATACTTTATTATAATTCAATAAAGCAATTCTGCAATTAAATCAGATTAGTTCAGGAAATTTAAATAATTATTCACCTTTTTTTGAAAGAAAATAATTATCAGTCAGTCTTCTGAGAGACCGTCTCTCTGAGAGACGTCTTTCAAGTTCAATCTATTAAAGCTTATTGCCTATTTTTATTCTATATTTTCATTTATGGATCTATCCAATTTGAAATACTCAAAAAAATCGTCTCTTATAAAAATTTGTGACTTTGTATTTCAGAACACTATTTAATTTAAATATATAAAAAGATTTTAAATTCAATAGTGGTATTGGAAAGATACATACTCCTAAAATAAGGAAAAGAGATCTATTTGTAAATATTGGTAAAATTAATGGGTTACGTTCCCTAAGCTCACATCCTCCGATCCCCTATGTAATGAAACATTAAAAATGTAGTCCACCTTTTCGTTGAATTAAGTGAGCTTTATTTGTTTTGAAATGAATGTTAGAATATATAATATATGTTGAGTTTTAATTATCAATTTAAATTTTTAGTTGAGTTGGTTTCTTATCGAGTTGATTCTTTGAAAATGAATAAAGAAATGATTAACTTTTTTCAAACTCGAAAGTTAAGATTTTCTAACTACACATGTTAGTTACGCCTACTACAATATGAATGACTCAAAAAATACTTTCATATTATAATCAGAAATGATGTAAAATGAGTTGAATAATAGAATATTCTACCATTTTCTTTTTTATATTGTAGGAGTACTATTTCCTTCCCTTCACTTTTGTTCTTATTTATTTTCATCGTAAATTACAATGCAAATTTTTAAATCAAATAACTTTAATTATGAGTTATTAAATTATATTAAAGTAAATCTATCAAGATTTGAATATTTTATAATATAGATTGTTGAAAACCATAGTCTAACTCTAAAATTCAAAGATTCTATTAGACAAGAATTGTGAGATTTTAATATAAGAAATGGGGTAATTAATTAATGTATAAAGTTTATGAAATTCTTTATTTAGTTCAATTCAATCCTTAAATGGGTAATGATACAAACCTAAGGGTTGCACATAAAAAATTTTTATTCTCAAACCTATCTGGTACATAAGTTAAAAAAAATGGTATTTTCTCCGTTTCAAAATACTTGCACCAAATATATTTTTACGCAATTTAATGTGTTTGTCGGATCGTTTATATCTAGAGTTATACATAACTAAAAGTTAAAAAAAATTTAATATTATAAAAATATGCGACGAGACGAATAAAACAAGATCTCATATGACTATTTTTTCTCGTATATTAGCTGAAATATATAAATTATCACAGACTGATGAATAGTACAAAAGTTAGTTTGGTGCAAGTAATATGGAACGAAGAAAGTATTATTATTATTATGATTATTACTTCTATTATTATTATTATTATTATTATTTGGGGTATAATGGTACTGGCACTAAGTAATAGATTTAAAAGGTTGGCTAATGATTTAATCCTTGATTGGCTGAAAAGAGAAAGAAAAAAGTTAGTGGACAGTGTATAATCTGAGTTTAACTACATTTACCCTTCGGATAGTTAACCCACTGTGAAGTGATCATTAATGATAAATTTAAATAATTAACCATGTTTTTGATAGACGTACAATTGGTAAATAACTAAACATCATTTTGATAGATAGGTGATAAATAATAAATACTCCTATAATATTTCTATTTTTAATACTCGGTAGCAGATCAGAGTCGTTTTGAAAAATTTAAAAGCCATATGCAAAACTTTTATTTTACGCCTTATTTATAATAAATATATATATTTTATTAATAAACTTAAAATATTTCTTTTTCTGATCAACTTTTTCATATATGAGACATAAATAAAATCATTATACTACTATAGTAAAGGTAGGACCATTTTTTTCAGATTTGCGTTGATCTTGGGGTGTCCTTAAGGTTAGTGAAGCTGCATGTTTAAATTGCTGTCTGTCCCAACTCCCAAATATGTTACTCAAGTACACCAATGCTTTGCAACTTTTTATACAATTTAATGTGTAATTTTTGATTATTTATATCATATATTAATTTTAACTAAAACTAATAAAAATATAATATTACAAAAATATGCGATTAAACGATTTAAATAAGATCTCACTTAATTAAATTTCTTCTTACACGTTAGCCACAATATATAGAATAAACTTAAATAATAAATAATATTACTGAGTCTAATATAATAAGTATTTCAGAATGAAAGAAGTATTACAATTTAGTAGCTTCTTATGTATAAAATAAGGCTAACGAAATTCTTATCATAAGAGTTGTAAAGAGAAAGTATCGAGTCAATTCCTTATTCACTCTCTTTTTATGATAATACGCTTAGCTTGTTTAAGTAAGGTTAGCTAGTTACTTTTACATTTAAATCATAATTAATTATATTTAAGTAGTAATTACAATTATATCATAAAAAATAAATATAACTACATAGTAATACCTCTTATTAAATAGTCCGATACTCTTACAAGTCATGTGATGTCTTTATTGAGAACTCGAGCTATTAGGTTATTAGAAGAGTGAATCCTAAGCTATCAAGAGTAAGAAAGACTTTAAATTCTGCATTATAACAAATTTAACTTTTTACGATATTAAATTTAGTGGCATTTAAAAATTTTACTGATTTATATTTTTAGTGTAATAATTATTGGTTTTTATCTTAAATTCTACTATAAAGTGATTTAGTGACACTTTATTTGGTTTTTAGTGGCATATGTAATTGTTACTATTGTCAGTAGTGGCATTTATAAAAAATGTCACTAGATTCTACGTCGCAAAAAGCTTTAGTGTGATTCAAGTTATGTTGTAGTGTTGTTTGGTTTCGTTGCCATTAATTAGTACATGAGTACTTCCTCTATTCTGAAACACCTACTATATTACGGTTGTTGGCATTATTTATTATTCAAGTTTAATCATATATTGTGACTAATATGTAAGAAAAAATATAGTCAAGTCACAAGTGAAATTTTATTTAAATCGTCTAATTGCAGATATTAAAATGTTAACTTTTAATAATTTAATATTAGATGTATATAGCTCAATATATAAATTATCATAATAATATTTTGAATAACTAAACGAAAAAACTAGGAAATTCTTAAGAAATGGCCAATCGACATAACCAAACTCAATTTGTCAGATCCGCGGTTCCACCATTTTGATAGGCAAAACAGAAATTATAAGAAGAAAATCATTTACAACATCTCTGATCGATGGTATTAAATAATAGTTATTAAAATAATTTGAAAATTATTTTTAATGAATTGTATCATGTCAAATCATTCTCACGGCAATTAAATTTTGATCATAAAAAAAAATTTTGTTTAAAAGTTTTCATTATCACCTAATTCCACCTTTTTAAAATGGTAATACATTGAAAATAATTTTATAAAGAAAATAAAATATTTGAAGTTATAAAAATTATGCATGAGCTCATGAGCATTAAATTTGTCAAGAAAGAGTCGTATCAAAATTATACGAACTTTTTGTTATCATTCCCTCAATTTATTACCGATTATTAACGTGATTGAGTTAGGATTTCACTAATTCTCGTCAATATCATTAGTCTTAATCAAGTAGATAATCTACCCACCAGATAAATGCATTATCTATCCCCTCAAAAGCCTACTAATTTGAACTCGATTAAAAACTCGATTATGAAAATATAATTTTTTTTGAGTCGTCTCATTCAAAAACAGTATCTTACGTATATAAGTTTTAAAAATAGTGCACGTAAGAGTAATATGTCAATAAATTTTAATTAATGACTTAACTCACTTATTATTGATTACTATACGAGTATAGTTTAATTAGAATTATGGGCCGTTCACGCTAAGCACGTCCAAAAGTTTAAATTTGTGTGTTTGTTGCATTAAAATAATTTTTTATACCTCTTCAATTTCTAAAGTGATACTTCTAGAGTATATCATGGATTATTGTTACCTACCATATTTAGAGTAATTTTATTTTCTACGTGGGAGGGGCACAGAATTTCATGAAGTTTTAATTACTAAAATAATTAAGCATTCAAACTTGAATTTAAATTTGTCAAAGTTACACTGATTACGCTTCAATCAAGGAAAAATTATGGTGTATAAAACTGGAATAGTAATTTAATTAATTCATTTCTTTATAAGGTGGTTGTTAGCACGTACTCTACATCTCTATAACAATTCTAAAACAAAACACTGTTGATATTATTACCTTTTAATGTATTAGAAAATAATAGTATATTATTTTTGTTCAATTATTTATAAAATTCTTTAAGTTTTATTTATTAATTGAATATTATTTAATTTATTGGATATTTTGATGGTTAAAACATAATATACTTTTATTAAAATTTTTGTTATTTATACAATTGGTTACTTAAACGCATGCAATGCTTAATTTTAATATAATTCAGGTTCTGACTATATTTACGTAAATCACTTATTTTTTTTATGACACAAATTATTTTTTCGTTTAAACTTCTATAAAATAATTTTACATATCTTTATGTTAAATTTGATTTTGAAATGTGTTATTAATAGTTGTCATACTTTATATAAATTAATGTAATATTTATTTTTTTGTTAGGATAAATTGTTATGTTATGTTTTATTAAAAAAAACTCATAATTTTGTATTGTATACTCCAGATAAATAAAATTATATTAAATATATAATCAAATTTTTTGTCTTTTGTTGTGATTTATTTATCATGAACTTAATTTTTACAATTATCTGTGCGCGCAATACAAAATATGATACAAATCATACAAGGTATATGTAACACCCCTGAATTTCCGACCCCTTGTACAAAACCAAAACCGTAAAGGACGGGAGGAAATTCGGGTGTTACATTAAAATAAAATAAATAAAATAAAAATAAACTTCTTAAATGTCAGTGGAAATTTCGGCAGCATCTGCCCTAAAACTGAGCGCTTTTGTAGAAAAACAAAAATTATTTAGAATCTAATAAAGTAAAGGCATCAACGACCTATCAAAACTATATTACGGTGGAATGATTCATCACTTGCTTCTCATGTCAAGCATCGATAGTGGTTTCAATGTAAACGCTTGAGTTTCAAATGACAAAACTTTTAAACTAAAACATACAAAGTTATAAACTACGCAGTGGAAAGACAAATATACAAAGGAGTATACAAGGCCTCATAACAAAACGTATACAACTAAAGTTTACAAAAGATAAACAAGAGCTACAAAATCGAAAGATAACAGTATGACACGGGTTATGCTTCGCCCTCATCATTCTCCTCCAATGCAATGCAATGCAAAAGAAGCTCCAATACCTGCCACGCCTGTCTATGATCCTCTTGCTGCTCGACATTAGACCTAAGGCCAATGTGTCATAACAGGACAATTATAGAAAGTCATCAAACAATCAAACACAAATACGTACGTGTCAGTAACTAGCATAAAATATAATAAGGCCAACTACTAGGTGACATTATGTTATACAACAATATAAGATGATTTCATAAGACACAAGTACAGATAGTAACCATTTATCGTCCACTTATACTTCTTAATCTCATTACATACTTTCCAACCCGAACCATGTGTTCTTGGGGTAGAATGCAGGTCTTCACACTTCTCTTCTCAAAACATAAACTCTTGCAAAACACGCATAGTATCAACTCAACCATCATATTGGGGTTTGCAAGGCTCGCATGGTAACACCTCGGTTAAGGGGCGGTATCAGCTACCCGGAGCCCAATGACAAAAGTATGCTCATACCCCCATACGGTGATCCCGTCGGATCTCACCTAGGGGACTATTAATCAACTGGACATAATCTAGTTGAGTCACGCCAGCTAATCGTAATCTAATACTTTATCAAATGGGAATAACTCCCGCTTTCGACTATTAATGAATGCCCTGGTATAGCAGAATGCCAAAACTCACCGAACAACTCGAACAAAATATGAAAATTCACGTATAAAGGAGTCATTCTAACTCCAAGTAAGGCATAATCCAATTCTTAAATAAATAAAGGGGGTGGTCCTCGCCTTCTACTAACACTCTTATCCTCTAAACTAGTCTAGGCGCAAGGATTTCATAATCGATAGCTCTTCATATAAAGTGTATTCACTAGTACCTCATAGTTCGATACAATGCATATTATCACAATAAACAATAAACAATGATCTCTTAAAAGAAAATTGTATATAAGCATTAATTACTGCGTGTACGTACCTGTAAGCGTCACTGCATGACCAAAAGTTACAAAATTCACCCAACTAAGGTTCTACTTTCCTCTTATGAACTGGAAACCTATACAAGTTAGGAATAAAACTAATAAATCCCCTTAACAGCTTTGTCATATACCAAGGTAACCACTATCACCTATTCAACATGAGTTTTTCGATTACTCTAGCACGTACACAACTCATTCAATTTAAGTCAAAATCATTAACTCAACACAACATAAGTCTTTCCACCAATTTAAAAGTAAAAGCATATGTGAATCGTTGCTTTTCATCAACTAATTTTGAGTATATCGGTTCGCGTTACCCAAAAATAACTAATCACTACTAAGCCTTACAACTTTAATATAACACTTATACAACGATAAGGCAAATCTTAGAGTTATCGAATCACTATATCATTTGTTACATTCTCCAAAGCTAAAAAGAGCTATAATCAAAACAACACGACAAGTAACTTTAGCAACCATCGACGATAAGTTGACATTATGTTCTTGGCTTACTAACATTATGCATTATGACTTTAATAACAACCTAGTAAGAGTACTTGTAATTAGTAACAATCAAAACACAATAATTAGCAACTATTATTCCCCATTTAACAACCAAAATCACTGCCATAGTCAACTAAAATCATCACCATTACAAATTATCACAATAATAACCAATTGACTATGTCTTAAAATAACTTTTAAGGTTATTTAATCAATCATCACCAAAATATACCATAAAACACACATCATTAGTAATTTCAATTCTAAATCCAAACCTAGTCATTTCATGTTCAAAGATAATACTTTTAACCATTATCCATAGCAAGAATCAATAAACTAATACACCACCTAAATGTAATATGAAAGCCTACACCATTACTAATTTCAAAGATAACACCTTTAATTGTTACTCATAGTAAGATTTAAAGAAACTAACACACAATCAACACATAACCCATAAGTTCTAATCACACTTCAAACCCTAAACCATAAATATGTTCAATTCATCCATCAAACTCTTACCCAAAAAAAGATTCAATGAACTTAACACAAAATCAACATCAAACTCAATACACTTAATAAAACTCTAAATAAAACTAGGAAATTATTTAGAGAAAATAGAAGAGATGACTTACAATGGGGGACTAGTAAAGGGTGAGGGTACAGGTGGTGGTTGTGATGGTGTGGAGCACGAAAAATGGTGGAGTAAGGCTGCGTGGGTTGCTGCAGTTGGCATCACAGCAGCTTGCTGCTGTTGATGGGGCAAAACGCAGTAACTGCTGCTGCTAGGTAGGAGGGGAAGGCTGGTTGTTGCTTGTGGAGGGAGACGGTGGTGCTGTAGGTTGTGGGGGAGGAGCAGCTAGTTGCTGGGTGCTGTGAGTGAGCCGTGAGTCTTCACAGGGAGAAGAGGAAGAAAGAGAAGAGAGGGAAGAAGGAAAGGCAACCATGAGTTGTTGAGGCAAGGTTGTTTCACTTAAAACCCTAATCACTTCTTTTTATTTTATTTATTTACTTATTTATTTATTTATTTACCTAGATTTATTTTCTTGCAAAGCCCAACTAAAAAAAACTCAGTCTTGTGTACTCACACATTTTAATAAAAATAATAATTTGATTCGAATTCTTTATTTTAGAAATCGTAATTGTATTTTTAATATAAATATATGTTAATATTTAAATTCGTATATGAAAGGAATTTATTAAAATTACTTCTAATTACTTTAACATAATTATTAAATCTCCAAAAGTTATCAAATATTGATTAATGACGTCAGAAAATCTCGGGGTGTTACAGTATATAATGTATACAACTATTCATAGTTGAATGAAATGTAACTATAATGTCAAATTTATTTCTTAATTTCTTAATTTCTTACTTTATACAAACATATCGAAATATTTAATAAAATCGTGCATTGCACGGGCACTATCTTGTTTTTGAACATAATAATCACATCACATATAATTTACCTCATGTATCATATATTTATCAATATTAATACAAAATTTTTGAAGTTTAATTAATTGAACATCTCCAAGGGAATTCTCTCATGAACAAATTTAGAAACTCGTTATCATATCTCATGTAGAATATTGATGATTTTACAATACTACTTGATCGAGTGCATAATAAACGACATAACCAAAGCACAAGTGCATGTCATGGCTCAAATATTTAAGGTGCACATAGAGTGGTAATAAAGTGTGTTAGAAAAGTTATGTAAATATTTGTCGTTCCTGATAATTTTTGAGACTTAGGCAAAACATAAAAAAGGCTCTTGTATTAGTAAAGTCTCCGTTCTTCTTTTCTCTAACTATGCATCATATAGCTTCTCTTTTTTTTCCATCACAATAACATCAAAGAAATGTACAAATTTAAGATCGTATAATCATAAAGTATTTATACACAAACTAATTTTTAATATTAATTCAATATGAGCACCTTTATAAGCTGACCCTAAGAAGTTGTATCTCAAAATTACCCTCAAAAACGACCCTGTTTATAAGGCTAGTTTACATCCTTGAAGTAACCAACCAATCAACTCTTGTGAAGTTGAAAATGTTATCAGAGAAAATTTTCGACCATTTATAGCTGATCAAAAGGATCAGTCTCCTTATGCATATAAAGTGCAGGTAGTACCTTGCTGCTACCATGTACAAAATTTTTTTACTACAACTAACAAAAGCTAGACTATCATTAATGAATAACTTTTATCAATGAAAATGATAGAAAAGCACGTAGATAAAAAAATTAAATGTGAACATGAAATGAAGCTAAGAGCGGTGATCTGAGCTTATGTTTAATAAAAATGTTAAAATTCTTTGAAAAAATTTGAGGATAAATATACCAAGCAGAATGTAAAAATAATAAATTTAAAAACAAAAGATTAAGTGCTTTCAAAAGCTAAATGAAATAAAATACTATAGTACTATAATGTTTGTTATATAGATTTAATAGATGAAAATGTAGTAGACATGCAATACTTTCAACAATTTAATTTTCAAAATTTTAATCATTAATTATTATTCATCCTAACCAAAAGCGTTTGTGGCTTAATAGATATAGTATTTACATGTTGAGCAGAAGATTTGGAATTTGAACTCTACTGGACGCAGGTATTAGCTAGAGGATTTTTTGACTGCGCATATCCTCTTTACTTTCTCCTTAAGGAAAACATGTATGATTTATCCGCATCTTTCAGGAAAAAACCCCATCGAAACCAAGTTTTATGCGGGATACTCTCTCTTAAGTTTTTTTCTTAAGTTGAGGGACTCTTTAACAACACTCTCCTTTATAGATATAAGTTACCGTTTTTCTTTCCCTTACAAATCCTGGCCATAATTACCATCTAATTTATAACCTAACTTTATTATTAAGATCTTAAACACAGGTGATTATCGTTATATTTTATGCATACAATTAGTGAATGCCTCACCAAAATATCTTGTCATGTCTCCAACTCTCAATGCCACCTTTTATTTCCATAATTATTTTAGATTTCTACGTACCTAATAACCCCTAAATATTATGACAACTTAAGTTGTCCCACCGAGAATCATAAATAATACTCCAAACAATTAACGTAAGTCATGAAGCCACAGTTAGGTTGCATCATCACGTACAATGAGTAGTTCAAACACGTAAAAAGGTGAATATCATATCATATTCATAATAGGAAATTGAATAATTAAATAAGACAATGTGCATGCATGTGTTCGTTAGGTAAATCAACGTTGCCATTTGGCGGGAACCCGTGAAATTCGTTACTTGTGACCATTTATCACTATCATACTACACTACTCACATGTTACCATTTACTCTGAAAATGACATATCATATATATTCTAGGATATTTACCATTTTTCTTTCAAAAATTAATCCATCTAATTGTTTTAAAATTAAACAAATGTAAAAGAAAAATCTTGGATAAAATCTTAAAATGTTAATAATTAAATGAAAGCTGATCATTGATAACTAATTGAGTGACTAATTTGACTAACTGATTTTCTTAATTGATTTTGAACACGTTGGTAGTAATAATTAACCTATTGTAAATTAATTGATACATAACAATAAGTTGTTTCAATTAATTAATTTACCAAATACTAATATTATACGTAAATAAATTAAAATTATCCATTAAACTATTTTGCCAAATATCCTTATATTAATATGTGTGAAGAGGAAGAGTTGAGAATAATAAAGATAGAATGTGAGGATGGCAGTAGTATGTCGAGGAAAATAAGAAGCAAGAAAGCTGTAGATTAGCACACAACTATACGTAATTGCACTCAACCATAACCATATTATATCGCACGCATATGGGACATATTAGTATTGCTGACTTTAATTACTTGACCCCAGCAAGGCAGTAACTGTCAAACTCTAAGTCATCCCATGTTTTTAGTACTTCAAATATGGTAAGTTCTAATATAGTGGCAATGTTGAAAATACAAGCATTATTTATTTATCTTTCTTAATTTGTGATTAATTTGTAATCTATGAGTTAAAATATAGTTAAGTGGGATCTTATTTGATTCGTTTCCATGCAAAGATTAAAAATATCAAATTTTTATAATTTTTTATTTTACATAATTATAGATATTAAGAATTGAATTAGTGCATTGAACCGCGTGAAAAAAAAAAATAAATGTTGCAAGTATTTTGGAATGGAAGAAGTATGTACTTTCTCATCTACTCTTCGTCCCTGATTGCTAGCTACTTTTCGCTCAAACACTGGACTCTTGAGGAATTAAGTGGCTATAGGAGTTCATTCGGGTTATCAAGTTTGATTTCGAGTTACGAGTTTTGGATCGATTTGAAATAGGGTTTTGTGACTGTATTTTCAACATATATGTAAATCATTTTTGATGATAAGTTAAATCGGGTTCGGTTATAAGGTTAGGTAAATTGCAAATCATCAGGTCTATTTAGAACACCTCTAGACCTAACTCACACATTTTATCTGGAATATATTAATGATTAAGTGTCATATACTCATGTTTATAACTGTTTAATGGGTCGGAGCTAGCTCATAAAAGTAAAACGGACTCAAATGGGCCGGATCTCTCTAAATAAACATGTCAAATTGATTAAAATCATACAATGTTATAAAAGAGTTGTTAAAATTCGAAGTGTCATGCTATTAGAGCTTTGACAAATGAAATAATCTTATTGGTTTCTTATTGATTACATGACAAATTAATTTAAGAAATAATAATAATTTAAATAATTATAAATTTACCATGGGTATAATTTACTAACATATTTAAAAGCTATGTTAAATTAAGTAAATAATAGTGTGATGTGATATTCAAATACTTGATTAAAATATTATTATTTTTAAAATTTTAAAAATATTAAAAGACAATAAATGAAATTCTATTTTTAAATAAATGAAAAAAAATATTCACATTTAAAATTTCTGCATTGAATTTTTATAAGAAATACAAATCATACTTAATTAATAAAAAGATTGAAAAATGATAAAAGAATTGAAAATTTTCAAGTACGTGGCTATTAGAGCTTTGACAAATGAAATAATTTTGTTGGTTCTTATTAATTACATCGAAAATTCATTTAGGAAATAATTATAAGTTTACAATAGGTATAAGTTATAACATATTTAAATGCTATGTTAAATTAGGTAAATAAGAATGTGACATTCAAACACTTTATTAAAATAATAATATTTTTAAAATTCAAAAATATTAAAAGATAATAAAAATAAATTTTTTTGTTAAATAAATGAAAAAAACATTCACATTCAAAATTTCAGCATTTAATTTTTGAAAAAAAATACAAATCATACAACTTAATAAAAAGATTGAAAAATGATAAGTAACACTATTTAAAGAGTCTGGCCAAATGAATTAATGTAATAGGTTAGAATTAATTATGTGAGTCATGTTTTTGATAAAAAATGATTTTTATAAAAACTAACAACGGGACATTCAAATCAAGTTATTTATACTAGCGATTCTTAATGCAATTTATATTAATGAACATATAACTAACTAATATATTTTTAAGATGTAATAAGAATTATTAATAGAGACATATAGTAAAATGCATAAATATAGCTTGCATATTGTATTCACTTACTGACATGTATTGTATTAATTTATCAAAATAACATATAGTGCAATGCATTCAATATTAAGTATGTAATTATTGTTATAATTATGTTTATTCAATATTCATACATGAATCATCAATTATATTATCATTCTTATTTTATTTTTCCATAAGTTAATTAAATTTAAAAAAACTGAAAATATATATTCTTTTTGAAACTTGAAAATAAATACTTATAATATTTTTAAATATAAATTGCATAGCTTTAACCATCAAACTAACAAAAATCCATGCAATGCATGGGCGCATATACTAGTATCTTATAACATAATTATTTGTCTATAATTATGTATCATAATTCAAGAAAAAAATAAATGCCCAATTAAGGCCCAGTCCTTTTAAGATATGACCTGTTTAACGCCCACATATTTAAGAATCGAATCTAAATCCCAATGACAATTCTACTCATCTAATGTCTCCAATTTGAAATTTAAGCATCATATGAATGCTTTTTTATGGTATTAAATTGTCATTACACTTATATTCACCTGTTTAAATTAGGTCTAAATTTTATCTAGGGTCGTTTCACAATATTCTGAGACCATGATAGACGAAAATAAAAGGCTTAACCCTAAAGGTAAAGGTAAAGGACACTCTCAATATCTCACACAAGACAGGATTTGGAGGGGGGTTTTTCTTGAAAGATGCTGAAAGATGCAGACAAACCATACATGTTTCCTTCATGGAAGAAGTAAAGAGGATGCGCACAATCAAGAAACCCCCCAACGGATAGATGCGCCTAGTAGGGGTCAAACCCCAAACCTTCTGGCTTCTGCTCAACATGTAGATGCTCCATCTATTGAGCCACAAGCGCTTTTGGTAAGCTTAACCCTATATAATAAAAATTAGTTGCTCTTACATTGAAAATCTACGATGCAATATTAGTGGGAAAGAGCACATAAGAGTACCTCATGTGACCGTTTGAGAAGTTGTTGTGTCAAAAAGGAAAAAATTCAAATATTTAGGATCAATAATTATAATAATGTGGAGATTGATGAAGATGTAATGCACATAATTCTAGCATAAAATGGATGATTTAATAAAGAGCAACTGCTAGGGTGCTTTGTGACGGATGATTCTCGACTAGATTAAAGTATTTGTTTGCCAGTTAAAAAGCTATACGAGCATAAGTTGGTAGTTGCAAAGATGTGAATACTTTAAGTGCATGTGTGCGCACACTAGTTAGAATAAGATTTTCAACTAAATTTTGAGAGAAAGGCTAGGGGTTTCACTCGCATCTCAGTTAAGATGTGTGAAAGTAGATTAAGATGGTTTGAGCTTGAGCAAAAGAAGACCACTGACACACCTATGAGAAGGGCGAAAATAACGTAAAAAAAACAAACAATGCAAGTGACATGTTATATTTGTATTTCCATAGTATGGATGATAATAAACTTCTTACTTTGTAGATCACCAAATAAACATAATGTGAACATCGATTTGCAATACTTTAGCTGCTTGAAAACCTGATAACTAATTGTAATGATGACTCAAAATATAATGATGACGTGAAATATAGTAACTAGAAATATTTCTTATCAACCTATTTTAATACTACTATAAAATATAAGTGTTTGAATATATGTTCATATAAAAACCAATATATACCTATTTTAAGACTACTATAAAAAAATATTGATTCAAAATATAAAAATTAACAAGAAATAGAGTGAGTCCTAATTAACTAAAAATAATAACATTGAACTGAAAATGATGATATGTAATGTAATGATGACGTGAAACAAAAACAGATCAAATCAATCGAATTCAGATGTTAATTGATTAAGACCAATAATTTTCGTTTGGGTTTCAGGTTAAATTGGTTTCGATAAAATTTTCGACCCTACTTAAAAGATGACAAAATTGACGCCCTAGAGCCCCTAGAGGCGTATCAGGCGCTTGTACGTAGTACGTAGAGTAATTAGCACGAGATGTACATACTATAATACAATACATATTCAATATTAATTAACAAGTTGTAATTAATTTGTGTCCGAATTTTCCTCTCAAGTGCAGATACGAATTATGGGGCAATTAAGGAGTACAACAAATCAACAATTGAACTACAAATAATAAAGGAGATCAGCTTGATGCAATTCAATTTGTTTGCAAGTGCTTATAATTTGTGAGTAATAATAATAAAAGTCAACAGTGTATTGAATGCACTTGAAAACTTGTCTAAATATGGAAAAAGAGTTAACTCATATATGAATAGTAAACTTAAACTTATTTTCTTGAACTAAATTTATTTTTACTTAATTAAACTTATTTTTATTAATTTATTTTATGTTAAGGTGAACTACATAGAGAATAAGCTATTTATTTACATCTAATTATTAATTTTGAGAAAAATATTAGCTTTGTAGCATTTAGACCTATCAAATTTTTACGATACCCAATAACAAAACCGAAATTTAGTGATTCAGAAGCGAAATGTTTTGACAAAATCACCCGACTTAAATGTATCGGGTCAACTTTGATACTAATCCAAACCTGATTAATTTGATCCGTTTTTTAAAATTTGCTAATTTTTCAATTCTATGTCAATAATTTTTAGCCCAAATTATCATGAATTTAACTTATATAACAATAGTACATTTGTTTTTTTTAATAAGAAGATATTTGCTAAGACTCTTTTTAGATATAAAAATCCTTGATCGTTATTCGTTACCAAACCAATTGACCTTTAAAATTTAGACAAGAAACTTGATGCACGACTGTTTTGAAGTTCTAGGCATGTAGTTGTAATGTGATTACACTACTGGCCAATTATTACTCCCCTTTTAGGATCAAATTATATTTGATTGTCTATTTTATTTTGGTTGGC
The DNA here is from genome assembly GCF_026212465.1 of Amaranthus tricolor. Taxonomy (NCBI): domain Eukaryota; kingdom Viridiplantae; phylum Streptophyta; class Magnoliopsida; order Caryophyllales; family Amaranthaceae; genus Amaranthus; species Amaranthus tricolor. The sequence goes on along the minus strand of NC_080051.1, from coordinate 20,932,107 downwards.
AACAATTAGGCCAATTAAAGAATAGTGGTCTACCAAACAAAAATCTGAATTTACAAATACTTATTTTAAAATTGCTATTAATAATGACATATTATAAAAAAAATATTACTAACAATCAAAATTACTCGTGTGGATGTCTAAGGACTCGAAAATCCTTAATAAGCTAATAATCAAAAATTCAAAATTTAATACATATGTCCATTGTTGCCTTTCAATTTGGAGAAATAAAAGTGTGTATCACTTTATAAACCTCATACTACTATCAGTTAAGTTTAGTATAAAATCTCCTTTAAATTTTTAAGTGAATTACCTTTTTTTTTTTCGATTGTCCGGACCGATTTCCTAACTTATAACATGTCATTCGAGCTCATCAATTTGGTTTTGTGCCTTTATAAATGGATATCTAATTCAATCATCAATCATCATTGGTTAATAGGTAGGGATGGTCATGGGGCGGGTCTGGAGCGGGTCTGGCCATTACTCGGACCCTTTTATTTTTATGGATCCAGACCCGGATTCGGACCCTAAGGGTCCAAAATTTTCAGACCCAGACTCTACCGATCTGACGGGTCTAGGGTCCTTAACGGGTCCTTAATGGGTCTTATACAAAGCCTCTTTGATTTGTCAAAATTGAACCTTTTGCGAGTCTTTTTGTATTTTTGTAAGCAACTTATTATCGTATTACAAACACTTGTTCGAGTCCATAAAATTCAAATACAAAATAATTACTAAAACGTAAAAACATTTGTCTAAATACATAATTAAAAATCAAATATAAAAGACTAAATGAGATACATAGTTTATATTCCATAACATTACAAAATAATTACTGGATTGAGATTAATTAGAAGGCATATTAGGCAATCAATATTTAAGGTATTATATATTAATAATAAAAAAATTAATATTAGAATTTAGAAATCAGAAATTCATAATATAAAATTTAAAAGTTTAGGGTCCGGGTCTTCACCTTAGGACCCGGTCCCGGACTCGTCAAATATTTTTTGGATCCAGATTCGATCCGGATCCGATGGGTCTCAAAAATTAAGACCCAGACCCTTAAAAAAGAGGCGGGTCCGGAGCGGGTCCAACAGGGTCCTGGACCCATGACCATCCCTATTAATAGGTGTTTAATTGAATGTTCATTTCCAAAGGATTTATAATTCTTTTGATGAGTTTAAATTTTAATGACACTTAAATATGAGAGCGAGTGTTGAAATGCTCATTGTTGCACTCACATTAGAGACAATGAAGAGTGAATACCACTTTTATAAATTTAGAGAGTAACACTCCCACATATTGATTTTGTCAATAAACTTTCTTTAAATTTGTAACTAGAATCCTCTTCATTCTTTAAATATGTAAACCCGTTTTACGGAGAGATGATCTCATACAAAATATTTTAAATATTAACACCAACATTACATTAGGACTAATGTAATGTCATGAACTTCACACGTACGGATGTTTGTTAAAGTTTAACACTAACAGGGACATTTAGTCTATGTTAATATCATGAATTTTACGTGTAGGACCGATATAAATTAAATACCCGTAATTTTTTTTATCGTTTTAAATTTACACCATAAAACTTAAATATATGAGAGATTTTTGAATTTTATGGTGTAAATTCAACAGGGTGAGTATTATCTAAAGAATTCTCTTCGTGTGTATAAATTACAAATCTAGAGGTGAAAACTCTAAAAAAGTATAAAAGATTATTCAAGAAAATAAGAAACATGTTAAGGATATGATGAATATTATGGTCTCCCTACATGTTGAATTGGAATATTTCTTCTATTTATCCATTTGTTAGTTTGATTTGACAAGGGAATTAAAGTGGAGCACTTTAGTGGGAAAGTGTTTTAATTACAAATCTTTGTCTTTATTTTCATTAAGACTTTTCGATTAAACGAAATAAAAGAAACTAAATATTATTTGTATTTTTCATTAAATAACACTTCCTCCTAGTCAGCCTACTAATTGCACTTACCTTTTTAAAACTTGTCGAGCAAAGATAACAATTTAACTTCTAATATTTCTAATTATGCATATAATTTAACTCATAAAAAGTTCACATTAATAATCTTTGTATTGACGGGTTTCAATTAAGATCCTAATTGTCTATATTTTAACCAAAAGCGTTTGTGGCTCAATAGATAGAGCATCTGCATGTTGAGCAGAAGGTTTGTTAGGCCCCTACTGGGCGCATGTATCAGCTGGGGGTTTCTTGACTGTACGTAATCCCTTTACTTCCTCCTTAAGGGGAACATGTATGGTTTGTCCACATTTTTTTCGAAAAAAAACCCCACCCGGACCTTGCCTTGTGTGAGATAATGGGAGTGTCCTTTAACTTTACCTTTATTAAAAATAAAATACAAATTAATAGTAATAATTGAATAGTGACCAAAAAAAAAAAGACTAATAGGCAAAATAGGAGGGAGTATTTTTCTATCAAGCCAAACTTGCACTCCCTAATTCACGTGGACATATTTTGAAAACTCTGTTCCTCTCATTTTATTGCCTACTAGTATTAGAGTATATCTTGGGGCCTTCACCAACAACCTAAATTTTTTGTTGAGTTGGTTTCTTGACATGTTGAGTCAAGAAACCAAGACATCATGAGTTCGAATTTCAACCACCCCTCATTAAAAATAGAATA